>NC_053039.3:347667456-347967456 GCF_002575655.3 Aegilops tauschii subsp. strangulata | reverse complement strand
CTGAGATCGAAGCTTTCAAGATGATTGAGTTAGCTCGTATACAAAACAAGTATCTCACACGTGAAAATATTTTGTTGAAGGAGCATATCATCACACTCAAGGGCATTATCCGCAAATTGGAGGACCTCCTACGCTCGATGTGCGACTATCCAACAACTCCACCATCTTCTTCACCAGCAAAGGAGATATAATCACATGGGTATGGGCACTCCCCTTGGCAACCGCCAAGCTTGGGGGAGGTGGCCCGGTATAGTATCACCATCACTCTCCTATCTTTACCGTTTTCCTTAGTTCAATCCTTTTGGGTAATATCTTGATCTAGTAGAATAAAGTTTTTGGTATGATCTAGTTTTGAGTTTTGCTTTATGATCCCTCTATGTAATCGAGTCCGTGAGCTATATATAATAAAGATTAGTGTTGAGTCAAGGGCTTGATTATTTTGCCATGATCTTGAGGGAATAAAAGAAAAGAAAAGAATAAAAATAAATAAAGAGATCATATTGATCTTATGGAGAGTAATGACTTCACATAGAAAGAGTATGATGATTAAAAGTTGTTGATGGTTGACAAACATAGTTTTGGTCATCGTTGCAATTAATAGGAAGTAATAAAGAAAGAGAGGTTTCACATATAAATATACTATCTTGGACATCTTTTATGATTGTGAGCACTCATTAAAATATGACATGCTAAAGAGTTGATGTTCGACAAGGAAGATAACGTAATGGGTTATGTTTTCTTATATCTGAAATAAAGTATATTGTCATGGATCATCAAACATGTTGAGCTTGCCTTTCTCCCTCATGCTAGCCAAATTCTTTGCACCAAGTAAAGATACTACTTGTGCTTCCAAATTCCCTTAAACCAAGTTTTGCCATGAGAGTCCACCATATCTACCTATGGATTGAGTAAGATCCTTCAAGTAAGTTGTCATCGGTGCAAGCAATAAAAATTGCTCTGTAAATATGTATGATTTATTAGTGTGGAGAAAATAAGCTTTATACGATCTTGTGATGTGGAAGAAATAAAAGCGACGGACTGCATAATAAAGGTTCACATCACAAGTGGCAATATAAAGTGACGTTCTTTCGCATTAAGGTTTCGTGCATCCAACCATGAAAGCGCATGACAACCTCTGCTTCCCTCTGCGAAGGGCCTATCTTTTACTTTTATCTCTTACCCTTATGCAAGAGTCATGGTGATCTTCACCTTTCCTTTTTACATTTTATCCTTTGGCAAGCACCTTGTGTTGGAAAGATCCTGATATATATATCCAATTGGATGTAAGTTAGCATGAACTATTATTGTTGACATTACCCTTGAGGTAAAAGGTTGGGAGGTGAAACTATAAGCCCCTATCTTTCTTCGTGTCCGATTAAAACTCCATAACCACAAGTATTGCGTGAGTGTTAGCAATTGTGAAAGACTAAATGATAGTTGAGTATGTGGACTTGCTGAAAAGCTCTTACATAGACTCTTTCCGATGTTATGATAAATTGCAATTGCTTCAATGACTGAGATTATAGTTTGTTGGTTCTCAATGAAATTTCTGATTCATACTTGACATTGTGAATAGATTATTACTTGAGCATAAGAAATCATATGACAATATCCATATATGTTGCTGTTATAAGAATGATCATGATGCCCTCATGTCTATATTTTATTTTATCGACACCTCTATCTCGAAACATGTGAACATATTTATCGTTATCGGCTTTCGCTTGAGGACAAGCGAGGTCTAAGCTTGGGGGAGTTGATACGTCCATTTTGCATCATGCTTTTATATTGATATTTATTGCATTATGGGCTAATATTACACGTTATGTCGCAATACTTATGCCTATTCTCTCTTATTTTACAAGGTTTACATGAAGAGGGAGAATGCCGGTAGCTGGAATTCTGGGCTGGAAAAGGAGCAAATATTAGAGACCTATTCTGCACAGCTCCAAAAAGTTCTGAAACTTCACAGAAGCCATTTTTGGAATTAATAAAAAATACTAGACGAAGAAAATACCAGAGGGGGGCCACACCCTGGCCACGAGGGTGGGAGGCGCGCCCTACCCCCCTGGGCGCGCCCCCTGCCTCGTGGGCCCCCTGGTGGCCCTTTGGTGCCCATCTTCTGCTATATGAAGTCTTTCGTCCGAGAAAAAATCATAAGCAAGCTCACGGGAAGAAACTCCGCCGCCACGAGGCGGAACCTTGGCGGAACAAATCTAGGGCTCCGGCAGAGCTGTTCTGCCGGGGAAACTTCCCTCCGGGAGGGGGAAATTGTCGCCACATCGTCATCACCAACGCTCCTCTCATCGGGAGGGGGCCAATCTCCATCAACATCTTCACCAGCACCATCTCCTCTCAAACCCTAGTTCATCTCTTGTATCCAATCTTTGTCCCAAAGCCTCAGATTGGTACCTGTGGGTTGCTAGTAGTGGTGATTACTCCTTGTAGTTGATGCTAGTTGGTTTATTTGGTGGAAGATCATATGTTCAGATCCATTATGCATATTAATACCCCTCTGATTATGAACATGAATATGATTTGTGAGTAGTTACATTTGTTCCTGAGGACATGGGAGAAGTCTTGCTATTAGTAGTCATGTGAATTTGGTATTCGTTTGATATTTTGATGAGATGTATGTTGTCTCTCCTCTAGTGGTGTTATGTGAACGTCGACTACATGACACTTCACCATTGTTTGGGCCTAGAGGAAGGCATTGGGAAGTAATAAGTAGATGATGGGTTCCTAGAGTGACAGAAGCTTAAACCCTAGTTTATGCGTTGCTTCGTAAGGGGCTGATTTGGATCCATATGTTTCATGCTATGGTTAGGTTTACCTTAATACTTCTTTTGTAGTTGCGGATGCTTGCAATAGGAGTTAATCATAAGTGGGATGCTTGTCCAAGTAAGGACAGCAACCAAGCACCGGTCCACCCACATATCAAATTATCAAAGTACCGAACGCGAATCATATGAGCGTGATGAAAACTAGCTTGACGATAGTTCCCATGTGTCCTCGGGAGCGTTTTCCTTGATATAAGAGTTTGTCCAGGCTTGTTCTTTGCTACAAAAAGGATTGGGCCATCTTGCTGCACTTTATTTACACTTGTTACTTGCTACCCGTTACAAATTACCTTATCACAAAAGTATCTGTTACCGATAATTTCAGTGCTTGCAGAGAATACCTTGCTGAAAATCGATTATCATTTCCTTCTGCTCCTCATTGGGTTCGACACTCTTACTTATCGAAAGGACTACGATAGATCCCCTATACTTGTGGGTCATCAATGGAGTTCTCTGGGAGGCTATTTAGCCAGTGACGGGTTGGTCCCTTTAATTTTAGTGGGAGGTACTTAATGGCATGGAGATAATCGCCGCGGGCCATGTGGATTTGGAGAAGAAAATCCTCAATCTATACTGCGGGGTCAGTTGTTCCATCATATGATTCGATATTCATAGGTTTAAACCCTTGTGGGAATTCGTGTTCCATTACTTCCTCGGTGAAGCATAGGGGTTGTGCGGCGCCTCTATGACGGGCGACGTAGCGATGAGTTCGGCAGACGTCCCTATGCGGTGTTCACCCCGAGTGAGGTTGTGTTGATCACGGCGGGCTTGATAGCCGTCTTCTCGTGTTGGGGCATGTTCCCTTGACCCGTAGATTGATCTGGCAGGCCTGCCCTAGTGTCCAGGTCCTGTCACAGGTCGTAGGTGTAATCCCGGGCCGCTATCTCCCTGCCTTTACGGTGGGGTAATGCGGGCTGGTGTTCGGCTTGGGTAGCCGTTCTATCTCGGCCATGCAGTGGCCGTTCAACCGCGTTACGCACTGAAGGTACGGGCTCCAGCACCTCGTTGTCGAATTGAGGTAGCAGCTTACGCTTTGGGTAACTCTTGGTTGGGCGCCTGAGGCCGTATTCCTCGGCTGCCAGGACATTAGTCCATGTGTCGTTGAACGTATCTTGTTCGGCTTGAAGACGTTGCTGCTTTCGTTTCAGGCTCCTCGCGGTTGCGATGAGCTGTTGCTTAAAGTGCTCTTGATCGAGGGGTTCCTCTGGCATGATGAAGTCTTCATCGTCGAGGCTTATTTCGTGATCGGAGGGTGGCATATAGTTGCTATCCTCCGAGTCCTCGCTTCCGACTGGCTCGTCGGGGTTACCCTGCCCCTCCTCCCTATCATCCTGTTTGGATGTTGGTTCTACGGGGGCATCTGGGTCTTCGGCATTCTCCGGAGTGTTATTGTCTTCATTGCCGGTATTGCTTTCTTTGTCGCGGCGTGATTTTGAACGGCGCCGCTGATGCCGTCGTTTTGGTGGTTTATCTGTGTTATTGTCCTTTATTGGATTCTTACAGCCTTCATCGCCATCCTCTTTTGGCATATCCACCATGTATACGTCGTATGCGGAGGTGGCCGCCCAGGGTCTGGTATGCGGCGGGTTTTGGCTTTGTTCGTCTCCGGCATCGTCGTCCATACTGTCGATGTCTTCGGAGCCGTAATCGAGCCTGTCGGTTAAGTCCTCGACAGTGGCTATGACGTGGGTGGTGGGTGGGTCGTAGAATTCCCCGCTCTCAGCCCATGGTCCAGGCTAGACGTAGTTTGGACGTTGCCCCTCTGTAATGATGAGGGATCGCATTGAATCCAGAGCCTCGCTTAAAGGCAAGGTTTGGCCAGGGATAAGAAAGTCTGTGGAATATGACGGGAAGGAAACTCTTTGGCCAAACACACATGATGATCAATCCGAGGGTTCGAAGCCTGTGTTCGGAGAAGGGTCCGGCTTTATGATGATTGCTGGCGACGCTACTTCCTCCGGCTCTCCCGTACTAGGCTCAATAGTCGTAGAGAGTCCGGCGGGCTTAAAAATCCCGTCTTCGGACCCGGTGATGCACTCCTCCTCTGAGGCCAGAGCGGAGGTTGGGGTCACGAACCCTTGGGAGATCGAATCTCCTCGGATATCGGCGACGTAATCCAGATTTCGAAAGCTAATCTGGTGACCAGGGGCGTAGATGTCGATCTTCTCTAGGTGGCCAAGCGAGTTGGCCCGTAGTGCGAAGCCGCCGAAAGCGAAGATCTGGCCGGGGAGAAAGACCTCCCTCAGGGCAGCCTTGTTGTAGATGACTGATGGAGTCATCAAACCTTCTGGCGACGACACAGCGGAACTCTCAATGAAAGGACCAACGTCGGTGTCAAAACCGGCGGATCTCGGGTAGGGGGTCCCGAACTGTGCGTCTGAGGATCGAAGGTAACATGAGACAGGGACACGATGTTTACCCAAGTTCGGGCCCTCTTGATGGAGGTAATACCCTACTTCCTGCTTGATTATCTTGGATGAATATGGGGTTACAAGAGTTGATCTACCTCGAGATTGTAATGGCTAAACCCTAGATGTCTAGCCTGTATGATTATGATTGTCTCTATGGACTAAACCCTTCGGTTTATATAGACACCGAAGGGACCTAGGGTTGTACAGAGTCGGTTTACAGAGAAAGGAATCTTCATACCCGAACGCCAAGCTTGCCATCCACGCAAAGGAGCGTCCCGTACGGACACGGGAAGAAGTCTTCTGTCTTGTATCTTCATGGCCCATTAGTCCGGCCCACATCACATAGCCCGGATGCCCGAGGACCCCTGAATCCAGGACTCCCTCAGTGCTGCCTACCGGGGGATGCAGCTTGGTGAGGAGCTAGCCCGTCGTTGACCCAAACCTTCTTTGGTGGCGGTCGGGTGGGCCAGTGACGGTGCAGAGGCTTGAGGACCCCGCGGAGGTGGTACGTCACCGTGTCAGCGAGGAGGACGCGCACGTCCGTCGCTACTTGTTTGCGTTGGAGCACAGGTCTCCAATACCTGGCAGGTTGTCCAGGGATCTCATTGGAGCTATGATCCTGTGATGGTTCCTTCTCTTTGGGTGTCCACCGCCCGTGCCGATACCTGTCGTGCGCTAGGGTTTTAGTTGTATTAGTGATATTATATGTATGATACTATTCGGGATGTATTAGTGATAATATTCGACGATGTACGGACGCAAGAGATGATTTACTTTTGCTTATTGAATGCATGCTAATTTGAATACTTATTTATTTTACGATTTGGTTTTGCTTATTGAATGCTCAAATTGGAGAAGTAATCCTATTTTGAATGCTCAAATTGGACCTCACTATGCAAGGCATATGCATTTGATTAGTTGATAGCTTATAGGGTTTTTGTTTTTGCATAAATCTAGGAGCCCCTCCATCATCTGCGCCGTCGTCCCCGTCACCGACCCCCTCCGACCTCAAGGTGAGACCAGCCAAATCTCCATGTCAATATGAGTCCTATAAGATATTTTGAAATGTTTTTGCTCATATTTTCAACCATTGAAATGCAATGACCATCAAGTTTGAATGCTCATATGATGTAGATAAAAACATGTATATCTTGTGTTGCTCAAATAGGATATGTGCTTGCCCAAGTGGCCGGTCATGTTTGCAGGTTACATGTCGGAGTAACGGGCCACGGGTAGCCTAACCCGAGTCCTTGAGCCTTGCAAGACAATGGGCCGGCTGCGCCCCACAAACATCCAGAATGAAGCACCGCCTTCTGGTGGCCGGCTGGCTCGAGCGGCCGGCTGCCAGAAGACGGCCGGGTTCCGGAAGGCGGCACCAAGACAGGCCGACTCCTAGCACGCTGCCTCCAGAGAGGCCGGCTCCCAGCAGGCGGCCCACGGTGCCCTCAGAGTCTGCGCCCCCATTAAGAAGACAAGACATGACGTGGCTATAGTGTGGCCCATCTCCCCCATATTCAGGGCAAGGCGCGGCCACAGTGCCCCGTACAGGCGGAGATCTCCGCACGACGCGGCACTGTTGCCACTCCACCCTTGAGGTCACTCCTGACAGGCGGAGCCCTGTTCCCACGACGGCCTGTCGATACGGCCTGCAGGCGGCGGGCCCTACCGGGCAGCGAGAGCCCGGAAGACGGCGGAAGCCTGACCTGTCGGACCCGAGGGAGGCCGGCCTCTAGCAGGCAGCCCCCTCCCCCCTCGGGGTCCGTGTGCCATTAACTAGATGAGACGCGGCGTGGCTACAGTGATCTCCCACCAGGCGGCGGGACTGTAGCCACGCTCCCCTGACCAAGTACGCGTCATTAGCATTACGGCTACAGTAACCAGCAGCCGGCAAGACCCGTGAGCGGCAGGAGCGGCCTGTTGGCTCCGTACCAGACCAGTCGGCGGGGCCCACCAGGCGGCGGAGAAGCCGGCGACCAGAGACACTGACAGACGGGTCCTACACCTGGCCAGATTACTATTGTACCCCTGGGGGGTAGGCCTATATAAACCCCCCAGGGCACCCATGCAAAGGGCTCCCAACCTGTTAGACCTAGACTCGTACCTAGAGGAAGGAGAAGAGCTAGCCTGCCTTCTTCTACCTCTAGCATACAGATCGAGGAGCACCATTGTATCCACTAGTGCCTTAGTGATCATGCGGAGACCCCGCAGAGCAGGACTAGGGGTGTTATCTCCTAGGAGAGCCCCGAACCTGGGTAAAGTACGCCGGCGTTCGTGTCTACGCCTCATCCCGCTTCCGGGCACCGACGACGTTCTACTCGCTCCCACCATGATAAGCCATCCTTTGGACTATGTCGCACCCAACCCCCGACATTTGGCGCCCACCGTGGGGCGAGGTGCACCGTCGTCCGGAGACCTGTTCTGGACGGGAACCTTGTTCCTTCCTGGCGAGCGCAGCCAGCCTGGCTTGCCAGATGGCGTCTACGCCGACGCACTACATGACACGGAGGTCATCTGCGCGGTGAGCTGCCTCGCCGATCTTGTTGGCGAGATTCGCCTCTCCGACGAGCCCGTATCAGACGCGGGCACAGAAGGCCCCGAGAGCCACCTCGTTAGCCTCCTCGATCAGCTCCACGTCGCCAGCGAGCCTGCTGCGGACTTGGAGTCGCTTGGCTCCACTGACCCGATGCTTGTCGACTTCGACACGGCGTCGCTTGACGCTTTCCCCACCAATGTGGTGGTCTACGACGAACTGCTTCCTCGCACGGACAGCGGCGGCAGCACCGTCACGGAGGTGCTCGTCATCAGCCACGGCGAGCACTCTGGCAGAGGTGGCCAGGACCCGCTGCAGGCAGCGTTGCAAAACCTGGCCGCGCCCATACCCGAAGACGCCAACGCCGAGACGCTGGAGGTGCGCCGCGTCTAGCTCGTCGAAAGCGCCAACTGGCTGGCCAGCATGAGACGCCTTTCGGAGGCCTATCAGCGCGAGATAGACCGCGCCGTTGGCGGCACGCCGGCTCCTGGTGGGCCTAGCCGCATTGGCACGATCAAGCAGCGTGGCGCGACCATTGCCAGCATGTTCAGGGCAGATCGCCCCGTCTACGCCACGCCCGCGGAGAACATACGAGCGGCCCAGGCGGCCGCAGACGAGCTAGACAAGCTCGAGGGCGACGAGCGTCGCCACATGACGGAGCGCGTCCAGCAGCTCCTTGATGCGGCTGCCGAGCAGCACGAAGCCCACTGCCGCACTGAGGCGCCTAACTGGCGGAACAACGACCCACCTCCTCGACGAGAGCAAGGTGCGACATCTCGGACGCCGACTGGTCGCGCCCGCGATAGAAGAGACAAGGAGCCGGCTGCCAGCCGCAGCCGGACTCGCATCACCATCGAGCGCGACCAAGACAGCCGCCCAAGAGCAGTGCAATGACAAGACGACTGTCCGCCTCCCCCTCCTTCCTGCAGGGAGAGGCGTGCTTCTCCTCCGCCTGTTGATCACCCGACACTCAGCGATCGCCTTGGCCGCCGAGAAGGAGTCGGAGAGAATGATGCCCGCCACCGAATCGACCGCCTCAACCGGTCCCTACCACTAGAAGAAAAAGACGCATTGGGTCCGCCTTGCTTTGGCCCCTGCATCCGAGATGAGCCCTTTCCCAAAGGGTTCACGCTCCCAAGAGGTACACCCAAATACACCGGCTCCGTGAAGCCGGAGGACTGGCTGGTCGACTACTCCACGGCCCTCAGCATAGCAAACGGCAACAAGCGAGTTGTTGTGAAGTACGTTCCGCTCATGCTCCAGGGCACGGCCCGGACATGGCTGAACAGCCTGAAGCCCCGCAGCATCAACAGCTGGGTTGATTTCACTGAAGCTTTCATCCGCAACTTCACCAGCACGTACAAGTGGCCGCCCAAGCCTCGCCAGCTCTCCTTGTGCGTACAAGGCCCCAACGAGTCGACTCACGACTACCTCACGCGCTGGGCCGAGTTGCGCGACTCCTGCGAGGGCGTACACAAGGTGTGGGCCATTGAGTACTTCACTGCCTGGTGCCGAGAAGGCACCCTCCTCAAGCACCGGCTTCTCTGCGACAAGCCAGCGACCCTCGATGAGCTACTGATCATAGCGGACAAATACGCCACGGCCGACTCCTCCATGAAGGCGGAGATTCAAGTTGATGCATCTGGCAAAGTGGCTCCTCAAGCTCCTCGGACCCCGGCTAGTGACACGAGTCGGCGTCAGCAACAGAATGACAATAAGCGCAAGGCCACACAGCTGGCTTCCACGAGCCGGCAGGTGGCGACAATTGAAGATCAGCAGCCGGAAGGGCAGCCTCCTCCCAAGCGTCAGAAGGGCGGCAAGCCCAACTGGCTGCCCGCCTTCTCATACAAGCAGACTCTCGATGCACCCTGCAAGTTCCACAGCGGCGCGAAGCCGTCCAACCACACCACCCAGAAATGCCACTGGCTCACTAGGATCGCCAAGGGAGACGAACTCCAGCCTCCTCTGCCTGCCGGCCCGCCGCCTCCTCCTCCCCAGCAGCCGGTGGTTCGGCCAGTCGGCGCGATACAAGATGAATATCCTGAAGAGCATGGAGCTTATGTCGTGTTCACCAGCGTGGTCGGCGATAAGCACAGCAGACGGCAGCGGCAACAAGAAGTAAATGCAGTAGCATCAGAGACCCCCCGAGTTCATGCACTGGTCTGAGAAGCCTATCAGTTGGAGCAGGGCCGACCACCCGGAGGTGATGCCCTCCCCTGGTTCTTATGCCCTGGTCCTGGATGCCACCTTCACAACAGAGAGGCAGGCTGCTTGCTTCTCCCGAGTTCTGATAGATGGCGGCAGCAGCATCAACATCCTGTACCGAGATACTATGGAGAAGTTGGGAATCAAGCAGAGACAGCTTCAGCCCAGTCGGACTGTATTCCATGGCATAGTTCCTGGCCTTTCCTGCTCACCAATCAGCAAGACCCAGATTGACGTCCTCTTCGGAGACAAAGATCACTTCCGCTAAGAGCCAGTCTGGTTTGATGTGGTGGACCTTGAGAGCCCTTATCATGCACTACTTGGCCGGCCTGCTTTGGCCAAGTTCATGGCGGTCCCCCACTATGCTTACCTCAAGATGAAGATGCCGAGCTCCAAGGGAATCCTGACCATAACAGGGGACTACAAGAAGTCGTCCGCCTGTGCAGTAGACAGCAGCCGGCTAGCCGAGTCCCTCGTGATCGCGGCTGAGAAGCGACTCCTTGACCGGGTTGTGGCAATGGCAGGCAAGCAGCCAGAAATGTCACCCAACCCCAAGGAGTCGGAAGCTGAGGGCTCGTTCAAGCCGGCCAAAGAAACGAAGAAGATACCCTTGGACCCGGAGCACCCGAAGAGGCACGCTGTCATAGGTGTAAACCTTGACAGCAAATAGGAAAGCAAGCTTGTCGATTTCCTCCGTGAGAATCAGGACATCTTTGCATGGTCTACCAAGGACATGCCGAGTGTTCCAACGGATTTCGCCGAGCACAAGCTACATGTACGACCTGACGTCAAGCCGGTCAGGCAGCCCTTGCGCCGCCTGTCAGAAGAGAAGAAAAGAGTCGTTGGAGAAGAGATAGCCCGGCTTCTAGCAGCCGGCTTCATCATGGAAGTATTCTTCCCAGAATGGTTAGGCAACCCAGTCCTTGTACTGAAGAAGAATAAGCAGTGGCGCATGTGTATTGATTATACCAGCCTCAACAAAGCTTGCCCCAAAGACCCATTTTCTTTGCCAAGAATCGACCAAGTGATAGACTCCACAGCCGGATGCGAGCTGTTGAGCTTTTTGGATGCATACTTAGGGTATCATCAGATCAAGCTGAACCCAGCCGACAGACTGAAGACCGCCTTCATCACGCCATTCAGAGCCATCTGCTACTTGACCATGACGTTCGGCTTGAGAAATGCCGGCGCCACGTTTCAGCATTGCATGCAGAAGTGTCTCCTCAAGCAACTCGGCAGAAACGCCCACGTCTATGTGGACGATGTTGTGGTGAAGACGGAGAAGTGTCGCACGCTGCTGGAAGACCTCAAGGAGACCTTTGAAAATCTGCGCCACTTTCAAATCAAGCTCAACCCGGAGAAATGTGTCTTTGGAGTACCAGCCGACCAGCTTCTTGGCTTCCTGGTCTCAGAGCACGGCATAGAGTGCAACCTCGTGAAGATCAAGTCCATCGAGAGAATGGAGGTACCCACCCGACTGCTAGACGTGCAAAAATTCACCGGCTGCTTGGCATCCATCAGCCGTTTCATCAGTCGGCTGGGCGAGAAGGCTCTTCCCCTGTACCAGCTTATGAAGAAGACCACTTTTTTCGAGTGGAACGACAAGGCGGACGAAGCTTTTCTCCAGCTCAAAAAGATGTTGACCACTCCGCCTGTCCTGGCGGCTCTGGCTGCTAAAGAGCCCATGCTTCTTTACATCGCCGCCACCAGCCGGGTGGTCAGCATAGTCGTAGTTGTGGAGCGCAAGGAAGACGGCAAGGCACTACCAGTCCAGAGACCAGTGTATTACCTGAGTGAAGTGTTGTCCGCCTCCAAGCAAAACTACCCACACTATCAGAAGATGTGCTACGGCGTGCACTTCGGCGCTAAGAAGCTGAAGCCATACTTTCAAGAGCACCCAATCACTGTTGTCTGCACTGCTCCTCTTGCTGAGATCATTGGAAGCCGAGATGCTTCAGGCCGAGTGGCCAAATGGGCCATAGATTTGGCCCCCTACACCATCTACTACTAGCCTCGCACCGCCATGAAGTCACAAGCACTGGCCGATTTCCTTGTCGACTGGACCGAGACCCAGTACCTGCCGCCAGCGCCAGACTCTACCCATTGGCGGATGCACTTTGATGGTTCTAAGATGTGCACCGGTTTGGGAGCCGGCATCATCCTCACCTCTCCCAAAGGCAACAAGCTCAGATATGTGTTGCAAATCCACTTTGCCGCCTCCAACAATGTAGTTGAATACGAAGCGCTCATACACGGGCTCCGGCTTGCCAAGGAACTCGGCACTCGCAGGATCCTGTGCTATGGAGACTCTGATTTGGTGGTCCAGTAGTCGTCGGGCGACTGGGATGCCAAAGATGCAAATATGGCAAGCTACCGCTTCCTCGTCCAGCAACTCAGTGGATACTTCGAAGGGTGCGAGTTCCTCCATGTGCCAAGAAATGACAATGAGCAAGCTGATGCTCTGGCACAGATCGGCTCTACTCGGCAAGCCATACCAGTCGGCGTCGCCCTACAACGTCTCCTCAAACCGTCTGTCAAGCCGTCGCCAGAGTCAGATTGCATCTTCGTGTCGGCTCCTCCTGAAGCAGTCGGATCCGACTTGAGGACCCCAGCAGCCGGCGCGGGGAATTCGGCAGGCGGCTCGGGGACTGCAACAATCGCACCCGGCCTGGGGACTGCAGCAGTCGGCCCGGGGACTTCATCGACTCAATAAGCGGCAGCCGACTCCAACCCGCCGCCTCCTGGCCCAACCGCCCTCGTGCAAGTAGCAGTCCTAGCAGTCGAAGAAATAGCAGCACCTTCATGGGCCCAGCCCATCCTCAACTTTCTGGTGAACAAAGAGCTGCCGACTGATGAGATCTCGGCCCGACAAGTGCAACGTCGGGCCGCAGCATACACCATTGTCAACAGAGCACTTGTGAGGCGCAGTGTCTCTGCTGTGTACCAGCGCTGTGTGGAGCCGGAGCAAGGCCAAGCAATCCTCAAAGATATCCACCAAGGCGAGTGTGGTCACCACGCGGCTTCAAGATCTCTCGTTGCCAAAGCTTTCCGCCATGGTTTTTTCTGGTTGACTACTCTAGAGGATGCCAAAGACTTGGTCCAGAAGTGTAAAGGGTGCCAGAAGTTCCGCTCCAAGCCACATCTCCCGGCTTCTGCACTCAAGACTATTCCCATTGCCTGGCCCTTTGCAGTTTGGGGGCTGGACATGGTGGGACCATTCAAGACAGCACGCAGCGGCATGACTCATCTGCTTGTCGCGGTGGGCAAGTTCACCAAGTGGATAGAGGCAAAACCAATTAAGAAGTTGAATGGTCCGACTGTTGTGACTTTCATCTCCGACATCACCATCCGGTATGGCATGCCACACAGCATCATCACCGACAACGGCACAAACTTCGCCAAAGGCGCCTTGGCTTGTTTCTGCGAGACGCAGGGCATCCGACTGGATTTAGCATCCGTTGCCCATCCACAGTCAAACGGCCAAGTGGAGCGAGCAAATGACCTCATTTTGTCCGGCATCAAGCCCCGACTGGTCGAGCCTCTGGAGCGTTTGGCTGGCTGCTGGCTCGACAAAGTTAACAAAGTTTGTCGAGACTGATAAGCAGGTAAAACAAAAGATAAATTGGCACCCTAGGGAGCAGCAGACGGGTCCGGCGGGATGGTGGAGTCGGTGGCGCCGGTTGGTGGAGCGGCCAGCTGGTCAGTCTCCGCTTGGTCGCCTTCAGCAGCAGTCGGCTCGCTCATGCGTGGCTCGTTGTTGGAGGCACGGTCGAGCTGAGGCTGGCCGTCCGCTTCAACCTCTGGTGCTTCCTCTTCACCTTCCTCGTCCTCCTCACCTTCTCCCTCGTCGCTGGAGTCAATCACTTCGGCCGAGTCCTCATCGTCCTCCGGGTCCAGCCCGAACCACTCCGTAGACGCCGCCTGTGGCGTCATCTTCCAAAGCGGCCGCCCCCAAGTCGGGGTCGTCCACGTCGCTCATAGCCCGGTCCGGCTCGTAGGGACCACCCGCCCCCACGATGGCGGCCGTCGCCTCAGACATGTAGATCTGTTTCAAAAAGTAAGAGGCCGACTATTCGATACAGCAAGACGGAATCAAGATGAAGTGCTAAAGAGGGAAAAGGTTAAAGAGCTCACGGCAGGAGGCGGGTCCGCGCGGGAGTACGGCTGCTTGCCGAACCGCCAGGACCCCTCCAGCTTGAGGTCGGAGATCTCGTTCACCAAGTTCGCCACCTCAGCAGTCGGCATCTCCTTGGTACTCAGCCGGCACGGGTCGCGATGCCCGCTCATCCGGCTTATCAAGTGAGGCCGGCCTTGGAGCGGGAGAACCCGGGGCACGACAAAGGCGACTAGCAAGTCGGATGCCTTGAGGCCTTCGGCGTCGGTCAGCACCCGGAGTCGGTTGATGGCGGCAGCGGCGTCTGCTGACACGGGCTTTGGCTTGTAGCCCCAGTTGGCCTGAGGCTCAGCCGGTGGGTCGGCTTCATAGGCCGGCAGGTTGATGAAGTCGATGGCCGGGTCAACATTCTCCACGTAGAAGTAAGATTGCTGCCACATCTTGACCGACTATGGCAGCTTGATGGCGGGGAAGACATTCTTCAGCGACGGCCGGCGCACCACGATGAAGGCACCACACTGGGCCGCCTTCTCCTTGGCGGAGGTGCCCAGTTTGGTGTAAAAGAACGCTCCCCACAACTTGATGGTGGGGAGGATACCGAGGTAGCCTTCGCACATCGTGACGAAGGCGGACAGCAACATCACGGTGCTGGGCGTGATGTGATGCAGTTGGAGATGGTAGAACTTGAGGAACGAGCGGAGAAAGCCGCTCGCTGGCAGGCCGAAGCCATGGATGAAGTGCGAGCGGAAGACGACCCGCTCGCCCTCCCCCGGTGCCGGCGAAATCTCCCCCGCAGGAGGCATGCGCGCCTTCACATAATCCACGCTATGAAGAGGGGAGAAAGGCGATGTGGTCATCGTTGACGTTCGACCCGTCCCAATCTCCTCCCCACTCGCGCGCCATGAAGAGCTCGACGAGGCAAATGGCGCGGCGGGGGAGCTGAGGATTGGTGCGGGGCCAAGAGGGCTCGGGATGGAAGAGCTCGACGGAGACGAGCAGCGGCAGCACTCTGGTGTAGCTCGGGGGCGCTGCGGGAAGAGGAGGAAGAAGGAGACGAGGATGGGGCAGGAGGGCGCGAGTGCTCCGCCGCTCCCCCTCCTCCCCCTACTTATAGCCAGTGGGCTATGAAGCCGAGGGGGCGGGGCGTGGGATTAACTGTGCCCACGACCCCACGTCCCCGCATTTGTCGCGTGAGTTACTACGCGCAGTAACTCCACGAAGAACCTCAACCGGCTGCCTCGGCTGCAGCGGATCCGCTCACGTGCCGAGGCCCGGTAGTGGCGGGCCCAGCCTGCTGTCGCGTCCCATTGCGCGCGTGGGCTAGTAGGCTGGCCCGGCTGGCTGACGCCACATGGCGTGCCCACGACGGGCGGCGGGCCTGGAGGCTTAACTAACACGCCACCTGGTTCCCGCCGTTGCGTTCGAAGTTTTCAGACAAGTCCGTCTGTTCGTGGCCGACTCCCTCCAGGCGGCACGCTAGGAGTTGGATGAAGCTTCCGACTAGAGCACTCGGAGAAGGAAACTGTTGAGACTTCTCGGCTTACTAGCCGTGACGCCTCACCAGCTTCGGGGACTACTGTCGGAGTAATGGGCCATGGGTAGCCTAACCCGAGTCCCTAAGCCTTTCAAGACAATGGGCCGGCTGCGCCCCACAAACATCCAGAATGAAGCGCCGCCTTCTGGTGGTCGGCTGGCTCAAGCGGCCGGCTGCCAGAAGACGGCCGGGTTCCGGAAGGCGGCACCAAGACAGGCCGACTCCTAGCAGGCGGCCTCCAGAGAGGCCGGCTCCCAGCAGGCGGCCCACGGTACCCTCAGAGTCTGCGCCCCCATTAAGAAGACAAGACAGGACGTGGCTACAGTGTGGCCCATCTCCCCCATATCCAGGTCAAGGCGCGGCCACAGTGCCCCGTACAGGCAGAGATCTCCGCACAACATGGCATTGTTGCCACTCCACCCTTGACGTCACTCCTGACAGACGGAGCCCTGTTCCCACGACGGTCTGTCGGTACGGCCTGCAGGTAGCGGGCCCTACCGAGCAGCGAGAGCCCGGAAGACGGCGGGAGCCTGACCAGTCGGACCCGAGGGAGGCCGGCCTCTAGCAGGCGGCCCCTCCCCCCTCGGGGTCCGTGCACCATTAACCAGATGAGACGCGGTGTGGCTACAGTGATCTCCCACCAGGCGGCGGGACTGTAGCCACGCTCCCCTGACCAAGTACGCGTCATTAGCATTACGTCTACAGTAACTAGCAGCCGGCAAGACCCGCGAGCGGCGGGAGCGGCCTGTTAGCTCCATACCAGACCAGTCGGCGGGGCCCACCAGGCGGCGGGCCCCAGCAGCCGGCGGAGAAGCCGGCGACCAGAGACACTGACAGACGGGTCCTACACCTGGCCAGATTACTATTGTACCCCTGGGGGGTAGGCCTATATAAACCCCCCAGGGCACCCATGCAAAGGGGTCCCAACCTGTTATACCTAGACTCATACCTGGAGGAAGGAGAAGAGCTAGCCTGCCTTCTTCTACCTCTAGCATATAGACGAGGACCACCATTGTATCCACTAGTGCCTTAGTGATCATGCGGAGACCGTGTAGAGCCGGACTAGGGGTGTTATCTCCTAGGAGAGCCCCGAACCTGGGTAAAGTACGCCGGCGTTCGTGTCTACGCCTCATCCCGCTTCCGGGCACCGACGACGTTCTACTCGCTCCCACCATGATAAGCCATCCTTTGGCATATGTCGCACCCAACCCCCGACATTTGGCGCCCACCGTGGGGCGAGGTGAACCGTCGTCTGGAGACCTGTTCTAGACGGGAACCTTGTTCCTTCCTCGCGAGCGCAGCCAGCCTGGCTCGCCACACGGCGTCTGCGCCGACGCGCTGCATGACGCGGAGGTCATCTGCGCGGCGAGCTGCCTTGCCGATCTTGTTGGTGAGATTCGCCTCTCCGACAAGCCCGTATCAGACGCGGGCACAGAAGGCCCTGAGAGCCGCCTCGTTAGCCTCCTCGATCAGCTCCACGTCGCCAGCGAGCCTGCTGCGGACTTGGAGTCGGTTGGCTCCACCGACCCGATGCTTGTCGACTTCAACACGGTGTCGCTTGACTATGTTTTGCCGGAGTGTTGATTAATTTCCGTTCCGGCAAATTTCAGGCGCTCGATATGTCCTTTTTTAGCAAAGGTCATGCCGGATTTTTCCGTGAATTTTGGCATGACTTGTGCTAGAATATGTAGGAAATATCGAGTGGCCTGGATTTTCTAGAAAGATAATTAAACAATATTTTGGGTTGACTTTAAGTCTGTCGAGGCTCCACAATATATGAGAGGATGAAGAATCCTGACTGTTGTCGTGGGGGTCGTTTGTCCTTCTTCTCCTTGTGCTACACCATTGTTATGCACTAGGGGAAGGAGGAGTAACAACCATCACCGACGGTCGCAAATGTCAGAGAGGAATCAGCGAGGGAGAGTCTCCACCATGTATGAGAGGACGAAGAATCCCGACTGTTGTCGTGGGGGTCGCTTCTCCTTCGTTCCCGTGTGCTAGACATTTCGGTGTAATGCACTCGGGAACGAAAGGAGGAGCGACCATCACCAATGGTCGAATGTATACACCACGTGAGCTGAGAGTTTTCAAGAAAAAACTCAACAGACTATTAGTCAACCCGTGATGAATAATAATGATCTAATTTAGTTTTTGTAGTACATATATTTAATTATACAAGTTTAATCTTTGAATTATGAACATAGGAAATGTTGTACTCGGATGACGAAAGTCTCCCGGGGGAGTGTGACTGGTGCAACGACGACCGAGGTCAATGCGACAGGCCTCGCCTGGACGAAGATCGGCGCTTCAGCATTAAGCTCCAGGAGACCTTCGATGTTGAAACGGTAGCAACGACGACAAGTCTTTTTTCATAATTAAGCACGACTTCAACTATTTCAACGTGTAATTTTCATCTTTTACAATTCAACTAGCTTATCCCATCCCATGCAAGACGCTATGTCTCGGAGAGGATGGGTTTTGAAGACCATGAAAGTTTCGAAACAAAGAAAAATCACCTAAGGACCCATCATGGTATGGATTTTGAAGTAAATCTGTACAATTCTCAGAGCGTAACCCATTTTGGTTGCACAAATTGGGAAGCACTTTGCAAGATGTATGGTTTTTATGAGGATATGATTGTCACCACGAATCTTGGTGATCCTGACATCGAGCAAGACAATATGGACATTTGGGTCCTTGTTGATACGCTTCCAATTCTACCACTATGTGAGTTTCTCAAACATAGTTATTAACTAATTTAATTTGTTTATTTCAAAATAGTTGACAGCTTATTTTCATTCTTCAAACAATGTGCGGAAGATGGTAGGCAGAACCTACTACACCGATGGCTCCGAATTAACTTATTAGGAGAAAAATCATCTGATCGCATTTTGTACTGAACTTGAGAATTATAATATCTATTATAAAACTCCTCCACATTATGGTCAATAAGTGCCACTAGCTCGTTAATAAAAATGGTTAAGTTTCCTAACCATAGACATGTGTTGTCATTTGATGAACGGGATCACATCATTAGGAGAATGATGTGATCGACAAGACCCATCCGTTAGCTTAGAATAATATCGTTAAGTTTTATTGATATTTCTTTCTTCATGACTTATACATATTCCTTTGACTATGAGATTATGCAACTCCCGAATACCGGAGGAATACCTTGTGTGCTATCAAACGTCACAACGTAACTTGGTGATTATAAATATGCTCTACAGGTATCTCCGAAGGTGTTTGTTGGGTTGGCATAGATCGAGAGTAGGATTTGCCACTCCGAGTATCGGAGAGGTATCTCTAGGCCCTCTCGGTGATGCACATCATGATAAGCCTTGCAAGCAATGTGACTAATGAGTTAGTTGCGGGATGATGCATTACAGAACGAGTAAAGAGACTTGCCGGTAACGAGATTGAACTAGGTATGGAGATACCGACGATCGAATCTCGGGCAAGTAACATATCAATGACAAAGGGAATGACGTATGTTGCCATTGCGGTTTGGCGATAAAGATCTTCGTAGAATATGTGGAACCAATATGAGCATCCAGGGTCCACTATTGTTTATTGACCGGAGAAGTGTCTTGGTCATGTCTACATACTTCTCGAACCCGTAGGGTCCGCATGCGTAACGTTCGATGAAGATTTGTATTAAGAGTTATGTGTTTTGGTGACCGAAGATTGTTCGGAGTCCCGGATGAGATCACGGACATGACGAGGAGTCTCAAAATGGTCGAGAGGTAAAGATTGATATATTGGACGATAGTATTCGGACACCAGAAGTGTTTCGGAATGTATCGGGTACATATCGGAGTATCGGGGGGGTTACCGGAACCCCCTGGGGGAAGATATGGGCCATAGGAGCGAGGCAAGGCAGCCCACAAGGGGTGGTGCGTCCCCCGCCCCCCAGGGAAGGAGTCCGAATTGGACTAGGGGAGGGGGCGGCGCCCCCCTTTCCTTCTCCTCCTCCCTCTCCTTCCCCCTTTCCCCTTCCGGTAAAAGGAAAGGGGGGGGCGAATTGGACTAGGAGCCCAAGTGGGACTCCTCCTACTTGGGGCGCCCTAGGGCCGGCCTCCTCCCCTCTCCCTCCTTTATATACGGGGGCAGGGGCGCCTCTAACACACATCAATTGTTTTTAGCCGTGTGCGGCACCCCCTCCACTGTTTACTCCTCCGGTCATATTGTCGTAGTGCTTAGGCGAAGCCCCGCGCGGATCACTTCACCATCACCGTCACCACGCCGTCGTGCTGACGAAACTCTCCCTCGACACTTTGCTGGATCAAGAGTTCGAGGGACGTCATCGAGCTAAACATGTGCAGAACTCAGAGGTGTTGTACGTTCGGTACTTGATCGGTTCAATTGATAAGACGTTCGACTACATCAAGCGCGTTAAACTAATGCTTCCGCTTTCAATCTACGAGGGTACATGGACACACTCTCCCCCTCTCGTTGTTGTGCATCTCCTAGATAGATCTTGTGTGATCGTAGAATTTTTTTTAATTGCATGCTACGTTTCCCAACACATGGAGATCCAGAGGGACTCTTCGGCGATGACCTACGAAGTGGGAGACTGGGGGCTGGGTTTGATCCTTAAAGCTCGAAGCGTCGCAGTTGTGCTCGGATCGGCGATTGGGTTGCAGCGGCGGTCGCTCTGGTGGCGTGGTGTGAAGCAGAGGGTAAGTCATTGTGATTGCATATAGCTCGGTTTTATGGTAATCGAGATGCTCCCTGTTGTTATTCCGTAGGTTTCGAAGATTGGGGAGGTCGGTGTTTCCTAGATCTATTGAGGCTGGCATTGATGATGTCATCGGGTGAGAAGGGGGTTTGTTACAAAATCATGGGTTGGGCCCGGTGGAATCTGGGCATTTTTGTCTGCGTGGTCGGGTTCTTATTCAACAACTTCTTGGGGCTTGTGGGTCAAATCAAGGAAACAAATGCAGAGGTGAGTGAGGCTAGGGCTTGGGGTCAACTGTAGGGTAACGCGACATAAAACAAAAAATTTCCGACCTACGCACCAGCCCAGGACCACTATGGAGACTGCATACATGGTTTGATCTTTATCGTTACCGACTCGTAGCGCAGCGGGAAGTAGAGTCGATGACAATCGGCGGTGCAGATCCCCGCAGCTAGGATTTACAAACTCCCAACCGCGAGGATGTATACCCTCATCTGCTCCTCAGACAGCCCTCCGGGAGGCGGTCGAACAGCCCCCCAGACGGTGTCGCGGACAGCCCTTCGGGAGGACCTTCGAAACTCGACCGGTCACTCGGATAGCCCTTCGGGAGGACCTTCGAAACTTGGACGGTCACATGGACAGCCCTTCGGGAGGCACTCATGAACTAATACCGAAACTACGATCTCTCTACAGAGTTGCACACATACGGTGTCATCTATCCGGCAGGGCTTCGCCGTCCAGAACTAGTTCCTACCGGAACCCAGACAGCCTTACGGCTCTACGAAACTCTTTTCATGGGAGGGAGAGAAGAAGCCAGATAATGCATGGCATGTGTATGAGATCAAGGGATGAATGTGGAGGGCTGCCCCTCCACCTCTATTTATAGGAAATCCCAAGGGGTAGGGTAGTTTCACACAAAAACCCAAAATGCACATGAATGAAGTCCTTCCACAAGGACCTAGGAGTGAAACCAATGAACAAGAGGGTCCCCAAGGGGGGATACCCCATGTGGCCGGCCACACCCCCATGAGGGGCCCAAAAAATGGCTCCTATCCATCCATGTCATCCCCAAGATCTTTTGGAGCAAAGCCCCAAAAGGTGGCTTTCCATAAAGTAACCATAAAGCGGATTTTCACTATTCACGACGACATTTTTCAGCGTCTGATCGAACTGAAAATATTTATGTGGGCTAAGAACATTTCCAGTAGCCACTAAAATGATTTTCAACGCGTTTCGAAACAATTCCGGTTTTAGTGATTTTCATCAGCGAAACGCATCTGAAGTGGCTCCGGCAGCTCCGGAACATTTCCGGTTTTTATCTCAGAAAATTCCAAAAAGCTTCCAGAATGATTCTGGCATCCTCCAAGAATTATCAGGCATGTGCCGAAACCAATTTGACTTAATGGTGTATCCCGAAACAACTTTTCGGTATCATCGAAACTTATCGATGACCTCTCTCTGCGGTACGATTCCGCTGTCCGAAGCTTTTCGGTGTCCGAAACATTTTCGGTGATTTTCTCTCAGACTCCCTGTCTAGTATTCAGCAGATAGATGACCCTTAAGTGTGTGACCCTATAGGTTCGGTGAAGTATAGACATGACCCGGAACCCCTTCCGATCAATGATCAACATCGGAGCCGTGGACACCCATATTGACCCCTATACCCACACGAATAAATATTCGAGTGAACCTCCAGTTGCCGTGTGCTATTCCTGTTGCTTCGCGATATGTTACAAATACCCGAGGTGAGACATGTTGGCATTCCCGTGGATCAACAACTTGTCCACTATGCTAGTTACCTCGTTACCGGTTTTGTTCTCTTTTCTCGTTTCGTGTTCCGGCATCCCCGTGATCAAATCACAAAGTGTCTGGCCAGACGATGATGGACACCGTAACACCGAGAGGGCCCAAGAATATCTCTCCATTGTCGGAGGAGCAAATCCCAATCTTGAGCTATCAAGTTACTTGACACACTTTTCCATGAACCCGCAAGCCGCCGTAATAGCCACCCATTTACGGATGACGTTTAACAAACCCCAAAGTTCATGAAGCAAGCATGAAGAAACTCGATACTCTCATGGTCTAAGGAATCATGCAAACGTTAACCATCTCTGTGTTATGCACCATTAACTTGTGACGAATGAATCTCTTAGCATAACATCAATCCGGGTCGATTCAACACAAATGTTCTCTTAACATTGTGCCCTCAAAATTGCTGGCATAGACATGCCCATGATCAGGAAAACAGAACCATCATGCAACACTTGAGCTAGTCTTAGAGGCCAGACTAGGAATACTTCTTACCGTTTATTATTCCACACGTGCATATGAGTCTTCCTCCGAGCCTCGTGGATATTGCAGACTCGAGAATCATTGCAGTTATAGCATGGAACATAAACATAATTATGAACTCGGAGATAAATAATATCATTTATTATTGCCTCTAGGGCATATCTCCTACAGACTCCCACTTGCACTAGAGTCAATAATCTATTTAATGCTAATGCACTTTACACCTATGGCATACTGGTGTAAAATATGCTTCACATGTGGTATAGCCTGATGTCCATCGGATCTGACAATTTCAGCTCCGTGTGTATCTCTGCATATCCTCGCATTTTCATGCTTTCACAAAATTCATATTTTGCGTGGACTTGGCGTTGTATGTATGTGAATCATAGGTCGAACCTGGATTCCTCAGACTGAGTTATGGAGCAACTACCTGCAGTAGTGTCCCATTGACAAAAGCCATCTTGGAACCATACTAAGTTCATGAATGAACTATATGATTCAACATCTTCTTTTGTCGCTTCTAAAGCGTCAACATACTTAGTCATTTGTTATAGAATTCACCACAGTATCCTGTTGGGAACAATTTCCAACTACCGTGCCACCATATTGTGTATTACACAAAACCCTTAACTTAAATTGAAAATCGCATGGAGAAAATATGAAGACTGTATCGATGTAACATTTTACAACGAACTCTTCATGATCTCCGCTTGCAAGAAAATATATCATCAGTACTTACTCTAGTACTCAATGACATCTTTCACTGTTGTCCCACTATCAGTACTTTGATCACTTTAGTATCCATACTCGCAACACCTTGGGAGTATCGGACATATCTGGTTGTTTAACATACCATGGAATACATGATTAGTCCAAAACACGAAGGTGTGTGGAATCTGCATCATGTATTTTGCTCATCAGTGTTTTGGGACACCGAGTCTTGCAAAAAACTCTTCCAAGTGACTCCGTCAAGAATCACTCCCTGGCGGTTTTAAATGCTAAAAGGTTTTAGCACCTCGTCAATATGTATTCATTGCTTAGCCCTATTAGGTAAATCTATCTCCATAGATCATTATGCCTAATATTGAGGCTATTTAGCCTAAGCACTTCATCAAAAAAGTATTTTCAAATGAAGTCCTAATTCGTGTCAAGAAATTTATTTCCAATTAACAATGTGTCAAGCACACAAGGTTTTTAGAAATATTATTATGCTCCCACTTACTTCCTTGAATTACAAGCATCTTCGTTACCCATTGATGAAGTCAAACCCCTTTGACCATTTCATCAAAGCACGAAGATTCCAACTCCATTTTGCTCTCTTCTGTCCATCGCTGGAACTCTGAAGTTTGCACCCTTACTAGCATCCTCTGGATAGACAAAATGCCTTGGACTGTAACACATGCAAGTCCTTGGTTTCATTTCCATCAGATGGAAATCCTATTCTCATCCATGTTTCATATGTCATGATTGAAATATGTATTAATTGCTAGTTTAACCCGAACCAACTTTAAGCATCGCTATGATGAAAACAACCTCATCGTAGTCAACTCTTGAACTTGTTATTTCAACAAGTCGAGCTTTATGGATAAAACATTTTTATCCGTATCAGTTTTAAGTTCCATAAATATTCCTTAGACTCTAAGTCTTCCGAAAGGTGTATCAAGGTTTTAATCTTGAATCACTTATATGGAAACTAACTCGGCTTGTATTGGCATTTAGCCAATTCCGGAGTCAGGGCCCATCAATGCTTCCTTGTGTATCGTAGGTATAATGTTGTCTAACAACAATATCTCGTTTGCGCACCTGAGACGTTTTCACGAGCCTTGCCTACGTGGTTCAGCTGCAAGTTCGACCGAAGTTCATACATTTTATTGTAGAGACTTCCATATCAGTCGCAGTAGGAAACTCTGGAATTACTTCCAAGGTCTCTTACCTTTGATCTGATGACGAAGATACTTTTTATCTCGTCGAGTTGCACTATTCTCCCACTCACCTTTTGAAAGAACCATTCTCTTTAAAAGCACACCGTTTCGCGGCAAAACTATTTGCCTTGGTATAGTGAGGGAGGAATACCCAACATTTTGGTACAACCTACAAAGTAGCACTTGTCTGATTTGGAATAGGTTTGTAACCTTTTACACAAGCCCCATATTCCAAATGTTAAGAAAAGATACAACATGGTTGGGCGTACCATACCATGGCTTCATTTCAACAGACCTGATGAAGCTCTTTTCAGTGTAAAAGCATAGTCTCTAAAGCATCACTCTTTAAAAGGGATAATGGCAAATTTATGTATGTCATCTTTGATCTTACCATGTCATAAATGGTTCGATTACATCTTCACGGACTTTCCACTTGAAGTGGTGTTCCGGGAGGTGCAAGTTTATGAAACCCCTTTCACAACTCATTAGACATTCGCTAAACTTGTAACTCAAACTTTCCTTTCTGCAATCGAATTGTAGAAACATAATTTTCTTGTTACAATAACTTCTACTTCATTTTTGAAAACCTTTCGAATGATTTCAAAATATCTAGACTTACGTCTCATCAAGTAAATATCCATATATCTACTTGAGTCATTTCTGAAGATAAATAAATCCACCACTACAACACTTACCGGACTACACACATCAAATGTATGATCACTAATAAGTTTGTTGTTCGTTCCTTATGGCCTGTGAACGGTATTTTAGTCACTTCACTTTTCGGAGGAAAGTTGCAAGTGTCAGATGATTCAAAATCAAAAAGACTTCAAAATCCATCATAATGGAATTTTCCATGCGGGTTTCTCCAATGTGACCAAATGTAGTGCCACACTTGTGTGGTATTCTTTTAGTCTTGCGACATTTAGCGTCAGTGTTATGGATGTATCATATTACCATCAATATTCATAACATACATGCCATCTTGGATGGAAGCATGGCCCTTCATGTGATTCATAATACTTAACAACAATTGTTGTTTTTATGAACAACTCTTTTGCAACAAACATTGTGCAATGGGCTAGAGTGTATGAAACTCTAAAATGAATTATGAAAGTAAACCTAGAGGTATTGTATTATTATCAATATTCATAACATACATTCATTCATAATGAAAGTATGGCCCTTGTGTTATTCATAACATCGAACATAAAAGGTTCTCTTATGAACAACCTTCTTGCAAGATACCTTATGCAATGGGCTAGAGTTTGTAAAACTCTAAATGAATTATGAAAATAAATACAGACGGCAATACACCAATGGAAGGTATAGTAACAGTTACTATGTTCCCTGTGTATACCTTAACCTCATTTCTGGCTAGTCTTTTTAGGCCATAGTAGCTCCTACAGTGATTCGCAATTGAATGCAATCGAGCAGGTATCTTTGTGATTAACTCACAATACCCAAGAATTAGTGATTAACAGGTTTAACCATAATTCCCAAGAACTATATCTTTGACCAGCCTACTATACATCAAAAACTTGTATGACATTCATACATGAGCTGGATATTCCAGTCATCTTTCTTTCTGCCTTTATACTTCTAACAGTTTAACTTTTAGTATTTCTCCTACTCGCAAAAGAAGCACCCAACTTAAGAGTGGCGTTAGCCCCGGACTTCCTAGGCGTGTAAGTCATATAACACCCTTTGGACACTTCCTTTCTCTTTAAGTTGTTGTTTTATTCACCTTTCATTATATGACAGGCGTTCTTCTGGATCCCTTTCCCAACAGTCAAATGCATAGTAAACACTTTTACTAATACTTGCAAACAAACATTGATTTGTTTGTATCTGAAAATAATTTTCAGTTCCATGAATATCATATAACTATCCCAACTTTCGAAGTTTGGGTCTCATGGAAGCAAACATATTCCACTTGATAGTAAAAGATTTCTAGCTTTTCGATCGAAGGACGAGAGTCACATGATCCATAGCATTAGTGGGAGGATACGGAAAGCATGCGATAGGACAAAGTCCTTCTCGGCACTTTTGAGGACAATCCTCACATTACGTTACCAAACATAAAGTTTTAACCAGATATTTAACAGCTATTCAATTTTAACAGGGAAGGTGGAAACATGAGCCATTATTCTACAACTATTTTGCAAGAAGCACTTAGACAGTGTTCATAATTAATTGCACTGAGAATTAAACATGTTAATTCAACAGTGCGCTCCCACTCAAATCAATATCTCTCATAATTGATTTAGAGTGATTCAAGATCCATATTTCTATTCGATGCCATTGACGGGTTCATCACTGATGACACGAATTTCAATCGATAGGCCAACTTGCCGATCACATCTTTATGTGATTCTTGTTCATCTTTCGATGGGCTTGTTCCGAGCTCAGGACTCTCCTGCCTGAACGTCAAAGACAACCAAGTGATCTTGCTGCGAGGTCTGACCTCACCCGCCTCATTCCTCTCGATTCGTTCGTGCTCATGTGTACATGGCGCACCCCGAAAAGATACGAATTTCAGACGGTGCTACACTTGGGTGAACACTAACTACTTTGATATTTTAAGTGAGAGATCACCCTAATAAAAAGTGACTACCACGGAATCAAGAAGGGTGCATCATAAGGGATAAACATCTCAGGCAATTCATAATAGCATGATATGGTATAGCCCTTCCTGACGGAGAAGTATTTCATTTCTTCGTCTCCGGCATTCATGTCGGTGTTCACCTTCACGAAGATTGCCACCACCCTGTTGATGCACCAGATAATATTACTATCTCTATAGCTAATAAAATAAGTGCATTACTTAAGGTTGACACGCAGGTCATTAAAGTGACAATCATATGGCTCCAGCCATCATGCCGAATCATGACACGCAGGTCATGTTAATTACATCATATAGTCATCTCATACATAATCAAATTGAATATGAGCATTGCTATACCACATCACATGCATATCCTGCAAAACCAAGTTAGACGCCTCTAATCGGTTTATGCAAAATTTTATTTTCCGTGGCTTCTAAGGTTTTGACTTAACCGCAGCTACCAATGTTTTATCATCAAGTATGATTATTCAAGTTGCTAGATTAACATCTCGGGGTGTATGAAACATGAGATAATTAAATCTCGAGCCCCATACTAAACTTCGTCATACGCATGACCCCCGTGCAGATCATATCTGCAATGCCCTTTCATCTGTGAATATCATCTTTCTTTTGACTACGGCAGAACCCAAAGAACTGATAGCACTTCCATGATCAATCAGGATCACGGATTGCCAGAACTTTGTCAAATTCCACCATGCTGTCTCGAGATTGAGCAAACGCAAATTCTAGGGAAGTAACAAGAACGTCGGGTAACAGATTTCATCTGTCACCCGCATAAATAATTTTCAGCAATAGATCTCATCTACTACCTAATTATATTATGCAATACCCATACATATCTATGTATTCTAGATCGCAACCTGCATCTACGCATAGCACGGCTCTGATACCACTGTAGGGTAACGCGATAGAAAACAAAAATTTTCCGACCTACGCACCAGCCTAGGACCACTATGGAGACTGCATACATGGTTTGATCTTTTTCGTTACCGACTCATAGCGCAGCGGAAAGTAGAGTCGATGACGATCGGCGGTGCAGATCCCCGCAGCTAGGATTTACAAACTCCCAACCGCGAGGATGTATACCCTCATCTGCTCCTCAGACAGCCCTCCGGGAGGCGGTCGAACAGCCCCCCGGACGGTGTCGCGGACAGCCCTTCGGGAGGACCTTCGAAACTCGAACGGTCACTCGGATAGCCCTTCGGGAGGACCTTCGAAACTCGGACGGTCACACGGACAGCCCTTCAGGAGGCACTCATGAACTAAGACCGAAACTACGATCTCTCTACAGAGTTGCACACATACAGTGTCATCTATCCGGCAGGGCTTCGCCATCCAGAACTAGTTCCTGCCGGAACCCAGACAGCCTTACGGCTCTACGAAACTCTTTTCGTGGGAGGGAGAGAAGAAGCCAGATAATGCATGGCATGTGTATGAGAGCAAGGGATGAGTGTGGAGGGCTGCCCCTCCACCTCTATTTATAGGAAATCCCAAGGGGTAGGGTAGTTTCACACAAAAACCCAAAATGCACATGAATGAAGTCCTTCCACAAGGACCTAGGAGTGAAACCAATGAACAAGAGGGTCCCCAAGGGGGGATACCCCATGTGGCCGGCCACACCCCCATGAGGGGCCCAAAAAATGGCTCCTATCCATCCATGTCATCCCCAAGATCTTTTGGAGCAAAGCCCCAAAAGGTGGCTTTCCATAAAGTAACCATAAAGCTGATTTTCACTATTCACGACGACATTTTTTAGCGTCTGATCGAACTGAAAATATTTATGTGGGCTAAGAACATTTCCAGTACCCACTAAAATGATTTTCAACGTGTTCCGAAACAATTCCAGTTTTAGTGATTTTCATCTGCGAAACGCATCTGAAGTGGCTCCGGCAGCTCCGGAACATTTCCGGTTTTTATCTCAGAAAATTCCAAAAAGCTTCTAGAATGATTCTGGCATCCTCCAAGAATTATCAGGCATGTGCCGAAACCAATTTGACTTAATGGTTTATCCTGAAACAACTTTTTGGTATCATCGAAACTTATCCGATGACCTCTCTCTGTGGTACGATTCCGCTGACCGAAGCTTTTCGGTGTCCGAAACATTTTCGGTGATTTTCTCTCAGACTCCCTGTCTAGTATTCAGCAGATAGATGACCCTTAAGTGTGTGACCCTATAGGTTCGGTGAAGTATAGACATGACCCGGAACCCCTTCCGATCAATGATCAACATCGGAGCCGTGGACACCCATATTGACCCCTATACCCACACGAATAAATATTCGAGTGAACCTCCAGTTGCCGTGTGCTATTCCTGTTGCTTCGCGATATGTTACAAATACCCGAGGTGAGACATGTTGGCATTCCCGTGGATCAACAACTTGTCCACTATGCTAGTTACCTCGTTACCGGTTTTGTTCTCTTTTCTCGTTTCGTGTTCCGGCATCCCCGTGATCAAATCACAAAGTGTCTGGCCAGACGATGATGGACACCGTAACACCGAGAGGGCCCGAGAATATCTCTCCATCGTCGGAGGAGCAAATCCCAATCTTGAGCTATCAAGTTACTTGACACACTTTTCCATGAACCCGCAAGCCGCCGTAATAGCCACCCATTTACGGACGACGTTTAACAAACCCCAAAGTTCATGAAGCAAGCATGAAGAAACTCGATACTCTCATGGTCTAAGGAATCATGCAAACGTTAACCATCTCTGTGTTATGCACCATTAACTTGTGACGAATGAATCTCTTAGCATGACATCAATCCGGGTCGATTCAACACAAATGTTCTCTTAACATTGTGCCCTCAAAATTGCTGGCATAGACATGCCCATGATCAGGAAAACAGAACCATCATGCAACACTTGAGCTAGTCTTAGAGGCCAGACTAGGAATACTTCTTACCGTTTATTATTCCACACGTGCATATGAGTCTTCCTCCGAGCCTCGTGGATATTGCAGACTCGAGAATCATTGCAGTTATAGCATGGAACATAAACATAATTATGAACTCGGAGATAAATAATATCATTTATTATTGCCTTAGGGCATATCTCCTACAGCAACTGTGTGGTTGTGTTGATGCCAAAAAAATCCTATGTTGAGGTGGTCATGGACGGCGGTGGCAGCTAAAATTGGAGAGAAGATTGGGACGAAGGGGTGATTTCAGAGGCAGAGGCAACTAGCAAGGAAGGAACACATGCAGTGGGAGGGAAGGGAGTGGTGGAGGAGGTGTAGGGTCATAAGTAGGTCTAGAGGGGGTGATTAGACTACTTGACCAAATAAAAAACCTAGCATTTTCCCAATTTTAGTTCTTGGCAAGTTTTACCAATTCACATAAGTCAAGCAACACCTATCAAATGCAATGAAGACAGAGATTTTTGGCGTGGTTCCGATAGGTGGTGCTATCGTACATGCACGTTGACAGAGACTTCAACCCACGGAGGGTAACAGCTGCGCGAGTCCACGGAGGGCGGAGCTCCACCCACGAAGGGTTCAAGAAGAAGCAACTTTTTCTATTCCACCAGGACTTACGCCCACGAAGGACTAGCCTCGCTCGGGGTAGATCTTCACGAAGTAGGCAATCTCCTTGCCCTTACAAACTCTTGGTTCAACTCCGCGTGATTTGGAGCCTCTCAAGTGACACCTGAGCAATCTAGGAGACATCACTCTCCAAAATGTAATATATATTGTTGTTGATGATGAACTCCTTACTCTTGTGCTTCAAAAGATAGTCTCCTCAACACTCAATCACTCTCTCACAGATTTGGCATGTTAGTGGGAGAATAATTGGAGTGGCAAGCAACTTGATGGGGCTAGAAATGAAGGATCAAATGGTTGGAATGAAATGTCTTGATCTCAATACAAGTGTAGGTGGTTCCCTCTCAGAAAATGGATATGGGAAGTGGTGGTTTCGTCCTGGTTGCTCTCTCTGAGAGTAGGTGGTGCGGGTGGAGTATATATAGCCTTCACCAAAGATATAGTCGTTACACACCTTTATGCACAACTCAGTGAGACCAAAAGAAATTCTCAGAGGCACCGACTAGTACAAAATATTCAAAAGTTAGATGTTTCGATGGGACCGGTTGAATCCACTCGATGGGACTGATTCGTGATGACCTAAGCAGTTACCTCATCTCGTAATTTCGATCGCTTTCACTCGGAGATTCCGAAGTGAAAACGATGGGTTACAGAAACTTGGCACTTGCACTTTGGTGGGACCAAATGTCATCTCAGTGGAACTGAGTTTCCAGGGTTTAGGCAGTGGCTCTGTCTGGTGTATCTTGGCGGGTTTAGGTGTATCTGTTCCGGTGGGACCGAGAATGACTTTAGGGTTTTGTACAAATTGGATTGTGAGAGTGCAGCTGAGGTTTTTGAGCAATATCTTCAAGCACTTGAGCAAATGACTCATGATCAAAACCTCATTCCCTTTTAATAGTATTGGCTTTCCTATGGACTCAATGTGATCTTGGATCACTTAACAAAAAATGTAGATTCTTGGAGCTTTTGCCAATCCATGTTCTTTGCATTTTGAGGGGTCCACATTCACATGTCCTTACCATTCCTATATTGAAATTTTCCAGATATAATCTTTGAATAGGCATTAGTTCAATGATGTATATGTTGTTATTAATTATCAAAACTACCCGGGGATCGGTTGCACTTTTAGGAGGCTAGTATGGATGCGCATCGTCGGAGTTATACCAATACAAGGACTTCCATTACTGTGGTCCTTTCATGCTAGAGACGCGCTTCCCCCACAAGGTGCACCTCCGCCTTTCGACTGGTAGTAGTAGTGTCCCTCACATAACATGTTCCCATAATACTTTCACCGTATGTCACCATCGGCAAACCCATAGGGGGATCAACTCCAAGCTTAGTTTCATGATGTTAGTGGGCAACATAGCAATAGTACAGGGGTTGGGCAGTCATTTGGTGTGAACTCTAGTTCGTCTGGTGGTATGCATGCGGGTGGAGAATATGTGCATCAGGTTCAGTCTAAAGAGTTAGCAAGGGTGAAATTTATTTAGCTATGGCAGTGAATGTTGTTGAATCTAATGCACCTAAAGCTTTAGGTCGTTATAGATGTCTCAAGCCAGGATATTTACTGAAGGAATGTATCTAGATCTTAAATTGCATCATTTGTGGTTGTTTTGAAGCTCATGTGTCCGAGAAGTGTGTTATGGTGACTGATGCCCTGCAAGTGCACAAGTTTTACTTGTAACATTTTCGAAGTAAGAGTATCGATCCCATGAGGTGCATATGAAATGGTCTTTGCCTCTTATAGAGGTATATTAGAATGTGCCTGCATTGAAAACCCATAGGAGCGGACAAGCTCACGCGCTCCTGGAATCTCTACGCGCTCGTTCTTGTGGGGATATGGGCCGCGTCAGGTACTTCCAGATGTATATACGTTGTGTATAAATGGCGGTGGGCTTTGCAGGTAAGACGGGGCCCATGTGATTAACGGCGTAGGCGTGGACGTCCTGAACCGACATGTGCCTTCGGAACGGTTCACACCTGACATCCCACACGGCACGTAACGGATAGGACCGCTGTCAGCAACTACTCTTCTCAGCTAACCCATCAAACAATATATTCCGGAGAGCACGCTGCGTCAAATTCCCGTACACCGATCAAAGAAAAATAATAATGTAAAACGCACATGCAAATGCAAATTAGCAGGTACATGGAAACACAACATCGTGTCCCCGCCCAATACAGCACATGCAATGCAACTTGGCACACCAACTACAGATCACGAGATTAGACATTATGTTTCGCTATTTACCTACAAGAGCAGACATTCATAATTTTTTGTAACGTTCACATGACAATTTTTGCAATGCTTGCATAGAAATTCATGGATTTCTTTCTCTATAATGCATGGCAATTCTTGAAACACCCCTACTATTTTTACGCCATGGCAAAAAATTCTTTTGTTTGACTTTGCTGGCAAAACTGGATAGTGGACCAAGGCAATTCCAATTTTTTATGTTATGCGCTTTTCTTCTCATGACATATTTCACTTCCCTATGTTTCCTAAAATGATGGAGACTAATGGCGTCGCAAAATTCTTAGATTTTGTACAATAAATTTGACATGCTAAGTTCCCAAAATAAATAAATTCTGATGGTAGTTACAAGTAAAAATGACATGGTGAATACAATATTACATGTCAAGTACAATAAATTTGCCATAAGTATAATTATTGAAATGTAGTATTAAATTTAAACTCCCCACGGCAAAAACATCAGAAAGTTTGTCATGGCTAGTTTATAGCTAAAAGGCAAGTAAAAATTTGTCATGTAATGAACATAGATCTAATACAAATTAAGATGACATGGCAGTAACATCTTTATAAAGTGTGCCCCGACATCTCTATATATGTATTACAAAACTTAAGGTGGCATGGCAAATATGATCTTCAATTTTTCCATGACATGTCTATATATGTATTACAGAAGTTTGATCTTCAATTTTGTCTTTTTTTGCATGTGACACAAAAATTGTCGGTTTTCTATGAAACGAGTTTGTATGCACGTAGAATGTCAAGATGTACGCGAGAATCATTTTGTCAGAATTTTGTGACATTTCAAAATATTTTTAAACACATTTTAAAATCCAGGAGCATATGCTTCCATGTGCCGAAACGCCACTCTTGTTAGGTAGAATTTTAATACATAAACTTGCACTGGATGTACACATATATACATAAACTTGAAATTGACATAAATCGATCCCACAACTTGTGTTTCAGATACTTTTGAGTACATTTATGTCATTGTCGTTAACTCTCCATCAATACTTTTTGCATATGAGCCATTATGGTTCACACCCTATCACTTGGGCAAAAGTTGTTATGTGAAAACATCTGCATATGAGCATCTTCTAAAAAATGGGCTCGCGGAATTTTCCATAGCCGATCGACCAGGAAAAATGGTGATGAGGGAAGCACTCACACAGTAAACCCGTGCAACACACATTTTAGATTGAAGACAATTTTCTGGATTAAATATATATAGCATTACATAACATTAACCAGAAATAGCATGTGGTGCAGTGGCTGCCGGACACGTGCGACACTCTTGAGTTCGAATCCAAAATAAAATATCACTTTGATTTTTTCAATCTAATGAAAAATACCAAAATCAAGAAGAAAAAAACACTTGTTCAAACCTTGATGCAGCGTTTTGGTTCCAAATCAATTATTCTTCTAAAGAGTATAAGTAACGTCTTTCTCCACTATTGACAGAAACTACCAGGTGGTGCAGCGGCTATCACTTTATTTTTGTACAATGGTTTTCCTTTCTTTCCTTGCTATGCTACTGACAGGTGGGACTCACACGTAGGTATTGAGCATGTGCCAGCTGAATTAACATAGAGTTAACGAACACACCGGAAATGTAATCAAACGCACCCGAAATACAAATTGTAAGGCCGGCTCGTATCATTTTTTCAAAATTTATGTATGAATCTACACCGAATGTAATTAACGACCAGGAGGCAAGCTATAAAAATATAATTGATTCTTCAATAAGCATCAGAGGGAGCGTATACAGAAAAAAGTCCAGTCAACCTGAGGTATCGTATTAAATGGCCCCACCCCTTGTTGGACACCTCGTTCTGTAGGACCTGTACCACCAGTCCACCCGTACATCATGGTGGAATTCCTTCACGGCAATGCATCGTTCCGTCAAGTCGAGTATACGGTGCCACTACGGTGTATCCGCCATTTATTGCGCTAATACGAATCTCCATTTCCATCAGTCATAACTGCCACCAGCCACGTGACCTTGCTCCATTCGCTCTCATAACAGGAGCGCGCGGGCCTGAGCATGCTATGGCCGCTCTCGTGCCTGCATGTTAGTTCGGTAAAAAAAAGTGTTGCGGAGGTCAAAATATTGCAAGAGTGTCGTGACAAGAATTTAAAGTACACAAGAATAAAATAAAGGAATGCGAGAGTAATGGAAATGATGAAAACAAATATAGGGTTAAAAAATTATCATGGAATGATCAATATGTGGATGCATAATTCTAGGTTCACATAACCGATCCACCTCATATGTTTTTACAAGTGTGCGCAGCCAGGTACAAATACGTACATACATGCAGCAGCTCCATATCACATATGCCATCATTATTCCTTCCGACATTCAGATTACGACAACAATGGTTAAGGGTCTCATGCATGTGGAGGCAATTTTTTTTCATTCATTATTTGTAAAATAGAGCACGAAAATATTTCAATAACTTCGGAAATTTTTCAAAAATTGCGACATGTTTTCAAAAACTAAACATTTATTAAAAACAAAAAAAATTGCAAAGATTTTTTGGGAAAAAGTGAATATTTTCTAAACATGTTTTTTAAACGGACTTTTTTTCCAAAATATGATTTTTTGAAACACAACATTTTTACTAGTTTTGATTTTATTAAATCATAATTTTTAAAAAAATTGTGATCATTTTTGAAAAATATGCATATTTTGTCAAAATTCAAATTATTTTTAATTTTTCATAAGAAAAAATAAAAACCCAAAATAACCTTCAAGGGAAAAAAGTAACAATATTCCGTTAGGAACCGGTCAGCGCATCTTATCTTCATTCAGTCGGCTCCTATGTTAAACAATGACTACTTCATGCATTGAGCATGAAATAGTGTTTACCGTGCAGATCCCGACCTTTTTTTTTCGTTTCCGAGACGGTTGACCTTCGCCTAGTGCATAGACGCTGCTTAAGTGCCCTAGGCACAACCTAGACGGTTAGATAGTTTTTACTATCAAGATGTACTCCCTTCATTTCTTTTTAGTCTGTATATAAGATTTGGTCAAAGTCAAACATTTTCAACTTTGACTAAGTTTACAAAAAAAATATCGAGATTTACAATATAAAATTAATATTGTTAGATGCATCATGAAATTAATTTTTATACCATATAACTTTAATATTGTAGATGTTGATATTTTTTCCTATAAAGTTGGTCAAACTTTAGAAAGTTTGACTTTGACAAAATCTTATATACAGATTAAAAAGAAACGGAGGGAGTATATAAGGTTACTGTATGTATATTATGTTAATTCAGGGCATGTAAATAAGTTAACTAATAGCTACTGCCATTGGAATATGACCCGTTTGGCATATCATTGTAATATGATATAATTTCTCGCTTGGGTAGATAATTTATGACTTGCCCTCCTTAGACTTCTGCTTATACCCTAGACGAGGCATTTGGCTATTGCCTAGCGCCTAAGCGTGCCTCGGCGCTTCCTAAGCACCGCCTTTTCCAATAGAGGGCACGACTGTACCTCTCACGAAAGCAAATCCGTACATCTCACGGAAGAAGAAAAACACGTTTTTTCGTTTCCGATAGGCACGGCGGTGCCTCTCGCGAAAGCAAATCCGTGCCTCTCGTGTAAGTATAACCGTGCCTCTCATTGAAAAAAATGCATTTTTTTCGTTTATGAGAGGAACGGTCGTGCTACTCGCGGAAGCAAATCTGTGCCTCTAGCCAAAGCAGAACCGTGTCACTCGCGGAAGGAACAAAAAAGAGAACACGTTTTTTTGTTTGCGAGAGGCATGGCCGTGCCTCTTCCAAAAGCAAATATGTGCCTCTTAAGAAAGAAAAAAACACATTTTTTGTGCAAAAAAGTCGATTATTTCTTTTATCCAAAAGCTAAGAATGACCAGTGAAAACCCAAAAAGCCAAAACAACCAGAAAAATATCTAAAAAGCCGAAAACACATGCAGAAAAAAGAATCCAGAAGAACCGCCCAGAGTGCGACACATGGTGGCAGTTGAGAGCGCACAAAGTGGCGCGCTGTCAGCCTACCCCAAATGACGCTTGGGAGGCTCCCGAGCGAGAGATCCTCAATTAGTTGCTCTCCTAGTCAACTAGGAGTGGCTTCGCTGGAACCTACACATATGGGCCAGCCAACTTTCCCCACGAAGCTGTTGTTTTATACTCCCTCCGTTCCTTGATATAGGGTGTATAGTTTTTTTTGAAAAAATTCAGATTGTAAGGTGTATTCCTTTAGTTGACTCTTTTACCCCTGCAGAAGCTACAACCCACGCATGACCTTCCTAGAAAAAAGGAGAAGGCAAATCCCCATCTCGTATATGATGTGCATGCGCTGTAGTTTTATTAGGAAAGAGAAGATTGCATGCACTAGTGCATATCCCGCCGGGCTTTAAATTTATAGAGAAAAATCTTCTACTGTCCTCTTATTCATTCTTTTGTGTGAACCAATCTGTCCGCCTCTCTTTGTTCGCTCACATGGAGAATCAACATGACACGAACTCCTATCCGTCAGCCACCTCGCATCCCATGCAGCTGGCAACTTCTCTTCTCAACGAGGAGGATACCAAGCCGGTGGACTGTGCTCCCATGGATGGGGAGAAGGTGAAGCCTCTGACTTCTGTTCCATCGGGAAAAGATGAGACGAAGCCGGCGGCCATGCCATGCTTGGAGTGTCATCAAGTGGCTGGAACAATGAAGGACCCAGTAATTAATTGGCTGACAAACATGGGTTCGTACGTGTGTTCCGGCTGCGGGGGACAGGGATGGCTATCGGGAGAGAGAATGATGATATGGCTAGGTGGGGAGGGGAGGATTTATAGCCCCATCTTCTCCAATTTCAAAACGAAAATTTTCACACAGTGGCCCCATTGTCTTTCCCTCCTGTGCTGAAAATTTTCCATGAGCAAAATCTTCAGGAATTTTGAATTTGGCCGAGGCTTTTGCCTTTATGCAGCGCGGGGGAGAGTAAAGAAGCTGCGCGCGCTCGCTCGCAGGAAAATGCGCGGGGACGATGGAGAGGTAGCGATCTGGGGGAGAATAAGTCAGAGAGGATATTGTGGGATTTGTGTTGGGCTTAATAAGGAAGAAAACTGCCTGCGATAGAGAGGATCGTGATTTGCCTAATTTTCTCTCTAGTCTCACGTGTTTGCACCAGGGGCTTTTACGTCCAAAACCAACGAAATTTCCCCTCCCAACCCATGCGTTAATATTCGTGCAAGAAAACTATACACCCTATATCAAGGAACGGAGGGAGTATTTTACTTTTCTTTTTTCCACTTGCTATTTCACCCAAAAAACAAACCATTATTTTTAGAATCTAGAAACTTTTATAAATTATTAACAATTAGGAAAATGTATTTTCCAAAATTGTTCAGTCTATGTCTTATAAAAAGTTCACTGTATATTAAAAACAGTTCACCATATATTTAAAAAATGTTTGGTGTGTATTAATAAAATGTCAGGACCCCGACTCTAAGTCACACCGATCTAGCATGTAACACATCATATCATTTTGCGGCCTCATGCACGGTATTCCCACGGGTGCCACCTTACCTGGCCCGGAACCGTTTGCGTCTTTTGGCTCACGCATATGATAGTGTCGCTAGCATCCATAAGACAGAGAACCCGGGCCGACATGACTAGTCGTGAACCCAAAGTGGCACTAACTTACGGGGACAGGCATACATGAACCAACATCGAACGTGTCGGTCATCAGCGTGTGAATCCAGGCTGTAGCAACTGCGCTAACAGGACTCCGGGAACCCGGGCTGTAGCAGGCTAGTAGGACTCCGGAAGTCACCGCGTGACATTTCCCCGAAGGGACAGACACAGGAACGAAGTGGATCACATGCCGGCCAGTCTAAGTGTTCCGGAGCAGTAGTAACTGGGCTAGCAGGACTACGGTAAACCGGGCTGTAGCAGACTACCATGGCTCAATGGAAGCACTACACTACATTTCCCCATAAGAGAGGCTACCAAGGATAGACAACTAGGTTTTCGGATCCAACACATACCAAGCATTTCAAAATCATACACACAATATGCTCGATATGTGCAAATACAACATGGCATCACAACAAGACTCTACGACTCAGAGTATTTATTCATTAGGCTCCGAGGAGCCAAGTATTACAAACATGGGTCTCATGACCCAACATACAGAGCATACAAGCAACAAGCACATGCGGAAGCTTAACTTGTCTGAGTACAGACAACTATAAATGAAAAGGCTGAGAAGCCTGACTATCTACAAGACCCTACCGGGGGCACAAGATCGTAGCTGAGCTAACAAGCTAAACATCGAAGTCCACGCGGAACTACTAGCGAGACTGAAGTCTCTCTGCAAAAACATAAAATAAGCAAACGTGAGTACAAATGTACCCAGCAAGACTTACATCAGAACTAGCTACATATGCATCGGTATCAACAAAGGGGTGGTGGAGTTTGACTGCAGCAAGCCAGCTTTGACTCGGTGGCTATCCTAAACTATGACTGCAAGTAACTCTTTTGAGGTGGCGCACACGAGTCCACATATTCACCATATCAATACACCACTATGGATCCACTCCCGTCTCCCTACGAGAAGGCCATCCATAGCACTCACGCTTATCTTGCGCATTTTAGAGTATCCACTTTCACTTGTCTATGAACTGTATAGGCAACCCAGAAGTCCTTTACCGCGGACGCGGCTATTCGAATAGATGATGTTAACCCTGCAGGGGTGTACTTCTTCACACACGCTCTCGCCACTTACCACCATGTATACGTCGTGTATCTCGGCAACCTTCAAGCGGAAGCCTGGCGAGGGAGTCGGCCACGACCTGACTAACCACGCAAGTCTCTAGTCCAGGTTTATCGCCTATCCGGGTTCCATGCGCAAGGAGATCCGGCCGGGGTGTCGCTCACGGCCCCAAACAATGTGTGCAGGGTTCCCAAGCCCACCTCGACGGATGGATCTACGCTTGGTACACCGTGCCACGGTGCCTAGTCTGTCCCAAGCCCACCTATACCGGGTGCCACTTGGTAGACTACTAACAAGACCTACAAACACCAGAAACTAGTTGCAACTCCTGGACAGAGATCGAGGCGGTTAATAAGCCGAGAGGGGTCGAGTTACCGGAACCCAATGTGTGGTAGTAACTATTCATGGATCACAAACACAGAACTCAGTTCCTGAGGATGGTTTCAATGAGACAACCCACCATGTACTCCTACATGGCCTCTCACCTCTACCTTTACCAAATCGTGTTCATACACTTAGCGCTCAACAGTAGGACATGTTCACAACTTTCCAATTCATCCCCGATGAATCAGACCTGACACAACTCTAAGCAATAGCAGACGTGACAAACAAACATGAATGAGTAGGCACATCAGGGCTCAAACAACCCCTACTCATGCTAGTGGGTTTCATCTATTTACTTGGGCAATGACAGGTCATGTAGAGGAAAGGGGTTCAACTACCGCAACATGTAACAGTTGAATCGCTGTTGTCCTAATGCAGTAAAAGAGAGCAGGAGCGAGAGAGTGGGATTATATCAGAATGAACAAGGGGGTTTTGCTTGCCTGGCACTTCTGAAGATAATATAGCTCTTCATCGGTGTCATCGAACTCATCGTTGGAACATCGTCTACCGAGAGGGAAGAAATACTGGCAACAGAGAAGAAACACAATCAATGCAATGCAACAGTATGATGCATGAATGTGACATGGCAATATGTTGTTGATTGAGCTAATGCAACTAGCAACAAGTTAAATGGAGTGGTTTTGAACACTAGGTTCAAATTCAAACTCCATATGTGCTTTCTTAAATGCCATTTAATTGAATTGTCCTAAACAGAGGACATAAGTTGCTCTAACATGCATGCAAATGCCATATTCAGATTCTTTGGATTTTTCTAATCATTTTTCATATATAAATCTTTTCAAACTGAGTTACAGATTATTTACCATGAATTTTAGAAGTTTAGGGTAATTTCTGAAATTTCCTGGTCATTTTGAATTAGAATAAATCCAGAAAAGGATTTACTACGTCAGCCTGGCGTCAGTGTGACATCAGCGGTCAACTAACCCGGTCCAGGTCAAACCTGACCGGTGGGTCCCACGTGTCAGTGACTGTAGGGGGGGGGGTTGTTAATTAAACATGTGCTTAACTCTAAACTAATGATGCCACGCCATCTAAACGGCGATTAGCCGCCGGTGCTAAGCAGGACGCGGCGGCTCTCCTCGTTCGGCCATCTCCGGCGACGAGAGCTCGCGCGGCTGGGCTCTACGGATGCAGCGCGTCGAAGCACGTCGGGTCGTGCAAGTGGCGCATCGCGGGGCTGCCTAAATCAACGACGGCGACCACAAGTGCGGCGGCCGGAGCTACTACCTGCACGGGCGCGGCGCTAGAGCAAGCAGGCGAGCGAGCAAAGGGGCTAGGCGGCCTCCTGGAGGCACCAGGAGCATGATGCGGTGCAAGGGCACGGCTGGGTCGAGCTCAGGCCACGGCGGCGACATCGCCGGCGGAGCAAGCTCTCGGGCTCGATGGGAACGGCGGCTAGAGAGGGAAATAGAGCACGGGAAGAGGGGGGTTCGGCGCGGAGGCTCACAGAGAGGATAACGGAGGGGTCGGCAGGCGCGGGGACGGCCGGTGGCCAGCGAATCGACAGCGAGGATCTCCGGGCACCGAGGTTGAAGAAGATGTCAGGGAAGGCGTTGTGGTGCTTCCCTGGTTTCTTGGCTCGTCGTGGGGGTCGAGGGAGTGGAGGCGGAGCTTGTGAACACGTCGAGAGGTCGAGGGGGAGGCGGAGGCTGCGACAACAGCGGGTGGCGGCGACGAGCTCCGCTCGGGCGCGTGCGGGGAGAGAGCAGAGGAGGGGGGGAGGAGCGAGGAGAGTGAGAGAAAGGTCGGGGGGTCGCGTGGCATCGTCCAGAGCCGTCCAGGGCGAGCAGGTGGGCTGGAGGTGGCCCGGCGCGTGCCGGCGGGCGTCGGCCACGCGCGCTCCAGTCCTTCTGCGTGAGCTGGAAGAAGACAAGGGAGAGAGATGGGCTGGGCCAACAGTGTTGGGCAAACACAGTGCAGGCCAGGTAAGTGGCTCAGGTACTCTCCTTTTCCTTTCTTTCTGGTTTTGTTTTATCTGCTGTCTGTTTTTGATTTAGTAGGAATACTAAACAAATTTATTTACTTTTGTAAATTATTGTATATGGACTAGTGGTATTATTCCAGAGCCCCACAATAATTTCCAAAATTATTGGGCATGTATTTCTTTTATAACAGAAATAAAACCAATTCAAATACATTATGATTTAACTCAAAGGCCCAAAATAAATATTTTTAAGCCTCCAAAAATATTGGTTTGAATTTTATTCTTGCCAATATTTTTCAAGGTTTAACAGGAACATTTTCTTGGGCTTCTTTGATGAGATTTTAATGTTGATTATTTCTGAACTTGTTTCTGAGGGTTTCAACTAACCTCAATTCAACTTTTAGAAAATAGACATGATGCAAGATGCTCACTCATGTATCTGAGGGACAGAGGGACACAAGCTAATAACATGATTTCCAAGATCCAACTGTCCTTCTCGAAGATGTTGATTCATTGCATCATCTTGATCTCGACCTGTTGCTTTCAGAACTTCATCGAACATGACAACAAGAGGAAAGGGAGAATTTTAGAAGAATCGATCTTCTTGAGGTTCGAGCAACTTAGGATCATCTCAATGATCACAAGATCAACTCACGGAATGAGATGTAGAAACATCTCTGGAGCTGAGAGGCAAAACATGCATCAGGAGGGACGGAAGAAACAATTTGACAAGGGTTTCAAAGTAGCGAGGAAACAATTACCATGATCCCATAACGGGGCACCTTGGGAGAGGTGACTCGTAGAAATATTCCCTTAAGTGGCAAAAAGAGTTAGTTTTGATTCAGAGATCATTGAAACTCTTTATACCAGCCTAAGGCAAATCTCAATCGATCGTTTGAGGGAGCTTGAAAGAATGGCATACTCAAACTAGGATGGATGATGTGGACTACGTTGTTGAAGACAACGCAATGAATGATTTTTGCTTATCACTGAAAATGGATGGGACCCATGGTAAGCCCACTTTTGAAGGTAATCCTGAGCAGTAATTACCGGGAAGGCGGACCATAGTAAAATGTCACAATGGCGGGGGCAAGTTGGGGACAAAATGCAAATGTTGGGAATGTTCCAACCATCATATCTGCCTGAGATTCAGATCTGGTTGGTAACGGGATATTTCAGATGGCATGTCTGGAAAAGAAGGTTTGCAACACAAATCGACATGACGATGTTTTGAGATTCTCGGGAAATGAACTATGATAGCAAGCTCCAAAACACGAGCTGGTTCTGCTACATACATGTGAGCATCTTGTCCAAGACAAGAATGACCACATAGTAGTCTTATAATAAAACACTATCGAGTTCAGGTTAGGATCCATCATCAAGGATTTCGAAGTCTTTACGCAAGTCCATGGATTAGATCCCAAGCATAGACTTCTCTTCCTTGAGCAAATCAATCAGTGGCTTGGTGTGCTAGGGATACATATAGAATGAAGGTTGCAAGTCTTCAAACCACAGAATACTTTGCACATGTGCATGACTGACTTGGGATGATTCCAGAGGAAGCAAAACAAACTTTTCTCAAATTCATGGCGGCAACTTACACCAAGTGCACATGAATTAGAGGAAGTCACTTCTTTCATCTAAACATAGACTTCATGAACGGGACATGAAGAAAATGCTTACACAAGTTTCCAAGACTATCTTGATGTTCAACATGAATCATGGAGAAAATAGGGATGTTGTCGATGGGCTCAACAACATTTATCGAGGTTCCATATACATGGTATTCCACAATTATGTGAACAAGGTGATAGTATTGGTCAGACCAAAGGATGTAATGGTGTATGCTCGAGGGATCAACCACGAGTAAGACAACATTACGATTATCGTTGGTACTGATTTGATTTGGTGATAGCCCATACTCAAATCAAAGTTTTGATAAGACAATAGGTCCAACAACTAATCATAGGGACCAATCAATGAAGATACCATCTTTCTTCAACTAACACACAAACACAAGGATATCCCTTTGGAACGAACTAAGTTAGGCAAGCTTTTATCTTCCAACTCTCCAAGTTGTTGTTTAGCTTAACCAACTAGCTCAGGGGTATCTAACACAGATTCTTGAAGAAAGGGGTGGCTACAAGAAACCAACTTGATCACGAACTCAACATAGCAGTCAGGTGACAACCTGGTAACACTTCCGAGAAGATATTCGGAAAATCACAAACCACCGATATGCTACTAAGCTCGAGAACAATCTTGCTTTTCAGGGCAAGACGATATGATCAAAAGAGTGAGGGATTGACACAATCCTAACTCGTTGACCGAAGAGTGCACCAGAGAAAATGGACTAGGTCGCATGATAAATCTTAGGATGATGATTGGATAACCAACACGCTAAGAATGAAATTATTGTCCATTAGCTACCAAGCAACTAAGTTTCTAGGGGCATTGATTTCACACATCGCAATTCACTTGTCAGTATTCCGGTTACAATGACACGGAGACCGAGGAATGAACGATGATGGTGAGAAGTATCATTGCGTCAAGAATTCATAAGAGGTGGTGCAACTCCCACGATATTCCTGACATAAGGGGGTAATACTCCAGGGTGGAACAGACTAGAAGCTGAATTGGCATTCTTAATCTGTGGAACACAACTACTTTGACCCAATCCTGGATATGGATGAGGTACTGGAGTTTGTTTCTCCTAGTCATTCTAAAATAGAATGGCTTGACGGACCACAAGAATAATAGGCATCGATGAACACGAATGCAAGACATGCTCTTTACTATCTTATGATAGCCGGAGGTCAGAATACAACTAAAGAGAACAACTCAAAGGAACAGATGATTTCTTTAAGTTGTAGATGCATCGGTTAGCACGTTGAATAAATTCAACATGTTTCTTCCGAATAACCCATGCAGAAAGATAGGACTGGCAGAGTCACAACATAAAATCGAGAACTCATCAAGAGCACTCTAGTTGTGATCTTTCAGTTCAACGAGGAACTTTTGCCATAAATAGTTCATGGTATTTGGAAGAAGGAAATACCACGGACATCGAGGACTATCGCAAAGGTTACTAATATCCTAAAGGAACTAGCAAACACTATCAACATGAAGTAGGGTGAATCTCGGGCTCAAAAACCTAGGAATAGAATACCTACCAACTAAATGGCATCACGGGATGCTTTCGAGAATGATGGCCAGAATCATCACACTGGGACATAGAACATGGCTAGATTACTAGGTGATACTCTAGACATCTAGGGTCATAATAATAGCTCCAACATATACGTCGAGGCAATAGGGTACCTCAACTCACCGTTTAGTGTGGTTAAACTGGCCCAAAGACATCGGGAACGGAAAGAAGGGATTTGCAAATGCATCAAATTGTTTAGAAACCTGGGATGACTCGGACAGCATAACGGCTATAAATGCTCGAAAAGATTTGAGACATCCTGCAAAATCGTGGCATAACCACTTAACATCACAATATCAAGGTTTCAAGACCAACTGGCGATACACAAAGGTAGTATGAACTGAAGTGAGGCTTAAAGCCAACAATCCTATAAGTCCACGGATTAGTAACACATGATCCTGATAGAGAGAAGAGAAATCCTAGTTCCTTAACCCCATAGGAAGATAAGATGACTCGGATCAGAAGAGCATAAGGTAAAGGAGTAAAAAGAGCCTTACGTTCCCATCCACAATCAATTCCCTTATATAACTAAAGAATTCCTAGACTCAACTTCGACCAGTTTGGCTTGGTAATCCTACAGGCAGTCATGCTCTGATACCAAAACTGTCAGGACCCTGATTCTAGGTCACACCGATCTAGCATGTAACACATCATATCACTTTGCGACCTCATGCACGGTATTCCCACGGGTGCCACCTTACCTGGCCCGGGACCGTTTGCGCATTTTGGCTCACGTATATGATAGTGTCGCTAGCATCCATATGACAGAGAACCCGGGCTGACATGACTAGTCGTGAACCCAAAGTGGCACTAACTTATGGGGACAGGCATACATGAACCAACATCGAACGTGTCGGTCATCAGCATGTGAATCCAGGCTGTAGCAACTGGGCTAACAGGACTCCAGGAACCCGGGCTGTAGAAGGTAGCAGGACTCCGGAAGTCACCGCGTGACATTTCCCCGAAGGGACAGACACAGGAACAAAGTGGAACACATGCCGGCCAGTCTAAGTGTTCCGGAGCAGTAGTAACTGGGCTAGCAGGACTCCGGTAAACCGGGCTGTAGCAGACTACCATGGCTCAGTGGAAGCACTAGACTACATTTCCCCATAAGAGAGGCTACCAAGGATAGACAACTAGGTTGTCGGATCCCACACATACCAAGCATTTCAAAATCATACACACAATATGCTCGATATTTTCAAATACAACATGGCATCACAACAAGACTCTACGACTCAGATTATTTATTCATTAGGCTCCGAGGAGCCAAGTATTACAAACATGGGTCTCATGACCCAACATACAGAGCATACAAGCAACAAGCACATGCGGAACCTTAACTTGTCTGAGTACAGACAACTACAAATGAAAAAGGCTAAGAAGCCTGACTATCTACAAGACCCTGCCAGAGGCACAAGATCGTAGCTGAGGTAACAAGCAAAACATCGAAGTCCACGCAGAACTACTAGCGAGACTGAAGTCTCTCTGCAAAAACATAAAATAAGCAAACGTGAGTACAAATGTACCCAGCAAGACTTACATCAGAACTAGCTACATATGCATCGGTATCAACAAAGGGGTGGTGGAGTTTGACTGCAGCAAGCCAGCTTTGACTCGGTGGCTATCCTAAACTATGACTGCAAGTAACTCTTTTGAGGTGGCGCACACGAGTCCACATATTCACCATATCAATACACCACTATGGATCCACTCCCGTCTCCCTACGAGAAGGCCATCCATAGCACTCACGCTTATCTTGCGCATTTTAGAGTATCCACTTTCACTTGTCTTTGAACTGTATAGGCAACCCAGAAGTCCTTTACCGCGGACGCGGCTATTCGAATAGATGATCTTAACCCTGCAGGGGTGTACTTCTTCACACACGCTCTCGCCACTTACCACCATGTACACGTCATGTATCTCGGCAACCTTCAAGCGGAAGCCTGGCGAGGGAGTCGGCCACGACCTGACTAACCACGCAAGTCTCTAGTCCAGGTTTATCGCCTATTTGGGTTCCATCCGCAGGGAGATCCGGCCGGGGTGTCGCTCACGGCCCCAAACGATGTGTGCAGGGTTCCCAAGCCCACCTCGATGGATGGATCTACGCTTGGTACACCGTGCCACGGTGCCTAGTCTATCCCAAGCCCACCTGTACCGGGTGCCACCTGGTAGACTACTAACACAACCTACAAACACCAGAAACTAGTTGTAACTCTTGGCAGAGATCGAGGCGGTTAATAAGCCGAGAGGGGTCGAGTTACCGGAACCCAATGTGTGGTAGTAACTATTCATGGATCACAAAGACAGAACTCAGTTCCTGAGGATGGTTTCAATGAGACAACCCACCATGTACTCCTACATGGCCTCTCACCGCTACCTTTACCAAATCGTGTTCACACACTTAGCGCTCAACAGTAGGACATGTTCACAACTTTCCAATTCATCCCCGATGAATCAGACATGACACAACTCTAAGCAATAGCAGGCATGACAAACAAACATGAATGAGTAGGCACATCAGGGCTCAAACAACTCCTACTCATGCTAGTGGGTTTCATCTATTTACTGTGGCAATGACAGGTCATGCAGAGGAAAGGGGTTCAACTACCGCAGCATGTAACAGTTGAATCGCTGTGGTCCTAATGAAGTAAAAGAGAACAGGAGCGAGAGAGTGAGATTATATCAGAATGAACAAGGGGGTTTTGCTTGCCCGTCACTTCTGAAGATAATATAGCTCTTCATCGGTGTCATCGAACTCATCGTTTGAACATCGTCTACCGAGAGGGGACAAATACCGGCAACAGAGAAGAAACACAATCAATGCAATGCAACAGTATGATGCATGAATGTGTCATGGCAATATGTTGTTGATTGAGCTAATGCAACTAGCAACAAGTTAAATGGAGTGGTTTTGAACACTAGGTTCAAATTCAAACTCCATATGTGCTTTCTTAAATGCCATTTAATGGAATTGTCCTAAACAGAGGAGATAAGTTGCTCTAAGATGCATGCAAATGCCATATTCCGATTCTTTGGATTTTTCTGATCATTTTTCATATATAAATCTTTTCAAACTGAGCTACAGATTATTTACTATTAATTTTAGAAGTTTAGGGTAATTTCTGAAATTTCCTGGTTATTTCGAATTAGAATAAATCCAGAAAAGGATTTACTGCGTCAGCCTGGCGTCAGTGTGACGTCAGCGGTCAACTGACCCGGTCCAGGTCAAACCTGACCGGTGGGTCCCGCGTGTCAGTGACTGTGGGGGGGGGGTTGTTAATTTAACATGTGCTTAACTCTAAACTAATGACGCCACATCATCTAAACGGCGATTAGCCGCCGGTGCTAAGCAGGACGCGGCGGATCTCCTCGTCCGGCCATCTCCGGCGACGAGAGCTCGCGCGGCTGGGCTCTACGGATGCAGCGCGTCGGGTGGTGCAAGTGGCGCATCGCGGGGCTGCCTAAATCAACGCCGGCGACCACAAGTGCGGCGGCCGGAGCTACTGCCTGCACGGGCGCGGCGCTAGAACAAGCAGGCGAGCGAGCAAAGGGGCTAGGCGGCCTCCTGGAGGCACCAGGAGCATGATGCGGTGCAAGGGCACGGCTGGGTCGAGCTCAGGCCACGGCGGTGACATCACCGGCGGAGCCGAGCTCTCGGGCTCGATGGGAACGGCGGCTAGAGAGGGAAATAGCGCACGGGGAGAGAGGGGTTCGGCGCGGAAGCTCACAAAGAGGATAACGGAGGGGTCAGCAGGCGCGGGACGTCCGGTGGCCAGCGAATCGACGGCGAGGATCTCCGGGCACCGAGGTTGAAGAAGACGTCGAATAAGGCGTTGTGGTGCTTCCCTGGTTTCTTGGCTCGTTGTGGAGGTCGAGGGAGTGGAGGCGGAGCTTGTGAACACGTCGAGAGGTTGAGGGGGAGGCGGAGGCGACGAGCTCCGCTCGGGCGCGTGCGGGGAGAGAGCAGAGGAGGGGGGAGGAGCGAGGAGAGCGAGAGAAAGGTTGGGGGGTCGCGTGGCATCGTCCAGAGCCGTCCAGGGCGAGCAGGCAGGCTGGAGGTGGCCGGGCGCGTGCCGGCGGGCATCGGCCACGCGCGCTCCAGTCCTTCTGGCGTGAGCTGGAAGAAGACAAGGGAGAGAGAAGGGCTGGGCCAACAGTGTTGGGCAAACACAGTGCAGGCCAGGTAAGTGGCTCAGGTACTCTCCTTTTCCTTTCTTTCTGGTTTTGTTTTATCTGCTGTCTGTTTTTGATTTAGTAGGAATACTAAACCAATTTATTTACTTCTGTAAATTATTTTATATGGACTAGTGGTATTATTCCAGAGCCCCACAATAATTTCCAAAATTATTGGACATGTATTTCTTTCATAACAGAAATAAAACCAATTCAAATACATTATGATTTAACTCAAAGGCCCAAAATAAATATTTTTAAGCCTCCAAAAATATTGGTTTGAATTTTATTATTGCCAATATTTTTCAAGGTTTAATAGGAACATTTTCTTGGGCTTCTTTGATGAGATTTTAATGTTGATTATTTCTGAACTTGTTTCTGAGGGTTTCAACTAACCTCAATTCGACTTTCAGAAAATAGACATGATGCAAGATGCTCACTCATGTATCTGATTACAATTAGCATTCTAGGGATGTGACATAAAATATTAATCATATATTATAAAATGTTCAATTTATACACCCTAATGTTTCATCATATACAAAACTTGTTCAGTGTGCATTCTTAGAAATGGTGACCGTGTGCTAAACAAAGTTCAGTGTGCATTTGAAAAAAAGTACACTCTATGCTAAAAAAGTTCAGTGTACATTCGAAAAATGTTCATGTATATTCAAATGTATAAAAAGTAAAAATAAAATAAACTAATAAACCAAAAAAGGAATAACCGGATCTGAAAAAATATAAAGAAAAAAAGAGAAAAAACATAATAGAAGCAGTCGTAACAGTCGATGCATTGCAAAAGTCGCGGCTGGAGTGGAAACCGACGAGTTTGCTCAAGTAAGGCGGTAGCCCTTTGAGTTGATTTCGATGTATCCGAGAGCGTAGGGTGGTGTAGCCGTTTTTGAGGTAGCCGTGCGAAGGACGCCGTGGTGGATGTCGAGTCGGGTGGCCGGTGTCGAGGTAGTCGCCGTGGACCGGGAAGAAGAGCGGAGCGGCGGCCTGAGGAGGCGACGGCAGTGGCTAGGTCAGAAGCGCGGCGATGGTGCTCGAAGTAGGCGAGGAAGAACCCGACAGCGTTACGAGGACCGGCGCGGACGGTGGCATTCCCACACCTAGGGAGGCGGCGCGACGCATACCACGTAGAAGTCGACACGCGGGGACAGCAGCCTGGACCGCGTGCCGCGACCACTACAAAAAAATACACTTCCGTGATAGTACGTGTTTGTCACAGTAGGTCACGTTTTCTGTCATGCATGTACATCCATGACGATTTTATGACACAATCAAGATAGTCATACCTGTGCTGTCGTAGAAGTGTTCCATGACATTACCAAAATTATCATGACGGAAGTGTCCACTTCCATGACAATAAATCGCGCGTCATAGAAGTGCTTTTGTCAAGGGTGACCGACACTTGGCATCCACCGTAATGGGTCGTCGTTAAGCTATCGGGTTCCGGTTTGGATCCGATAACCCGTTAAGCCAATGGGGATTTTCCACGTGTAAAATTCTCAATGGCCAGAGGAACCATGTGTCGGCTCACCCTTGGGACAGACGTCATCCACTCACTAGACCGAAGGCGCCTATGATACGTCGACACGTGGCATGGCCCAACAGAGGCGCATTCCAGTGAAAAGGCCGGCCCGTTTGACTTGGTCAAAAGGTAGCGGGCCGGCCCACAGAAAGCCTATTAACGACTTGTTCGCATATAGCCCATTTACAGCCCGCTAACTCACGGCCCATCATGGCCTACCGGAATTTGGCCCAGTAGCATCATCTGGGCCGTCCAATATGATTCCAGCCCATTGTAACTTCCGGCCCATGTATGGCCCATGATGTCTTTCGGCCCTAGGAGGCCCTTTGTAACTCTGGGCCCATTAAAGGCCCGAGATGAAACTGGCCTATAATGAACAGTGTATCACTTTATACCCATTAACGACTCATTATTCCATTGGCCGGTTCTCAGCCGGTGTTAACTTTCGGCCTTCTAAGGCTCATTTTGAGAATTCGGTTATTTACGGTCCGTTTGGCCTGTTCCGCTTGTGGGCCAAATTCAGCCCGTGGTTACAGTCGGCCCGTTTGTGGCCCGTTAACCTATTAGGCTGTTTTTGTAGCGTCATCAAATACGGCCTATTAACGACCCATTATGGTCGGTCCATAAACAGACGATTTCCACTCTAGCCCGTTTACAACCCATTTTACGGACTGTTATTGGTCCATGAATAGTATGACCCATGTTTGGCAAAATGATTATACGGCACGTAGAAGGCCCATTGATTAGACAGCCCGTAGAAGGCCCATGGATCCTACGGCCCGTAGGAGGCCCATGGTCACTACAGCAGGTAGCAGGACCATGGTTATAACAGTTCGTGTGTTGCCATGGTTATTGTGGCCTAGTTATAATAAATAGGTTATTGTGGCCACTAGAAAAACGCAGAAAAAGAACTGTAGTGACTACAAGCAAACAACTGAACAAGAGAATAAGGAAATAAATAAGCAAGCAACTAACGCTAGGCTATTACGGCTATTACACATATTACATCCACTGGGCATCAAAGTTCGCCACCAGTGCAAATATAGGGAACGAAGTAGCATATTACATACACTAGCCGTCTAAATTAGCCATCAGTGCAAATAAACGCGGTAGCAAAACAAGTCCATAACTAAACACAACTTCAGAAGGGCTCAAGAAACGTTATCCTGGGTATTCACGATGCTGGCAATAAGCTTAGCAAGCTTATTAGTTTTGTCCTGTTTGGCGCTAAAATCGTCCAACGCTTGCTGTTGCACCAGAAAGTCACTACAACAGGAACCCCCCGTTAGCAACGCATCAATTCGTTGTCGAATGTCCACATAAACGTTGCTAGGGTCTACACCAACAGATTTTTATGTGTTGCCTTTGGTGGCGTTGCTAGGGCCTACAACAATGTATATAATTGCGTTGGTAATCAACAGAATAAGCGTTGCAAACTAGCAACGTATATAATTGTAGCCTGACAACACTTCAATGCGTTGGTGGTTACACCTACACAGGCTGGTTTGAAATAGGCATAATTAACAGATTAGTGCAATGCTTCCATTATATATATGGGGATTACACCTACATATCATGAAAAATTAGTAGTATTTTATATATCCATCAATAATTACTAGATCAATAGAGATACTACACAAGACCAGCAATCCAGTAAACAGAAGGATCTCATATATTAAATCAACTCGTTTGCAATACATGGAACACGATCCAAGGAATATACACATGATTTTCTATACATCGAAATGAAAATAACACTCAATAACATTAATGTAGAACTATCTGGTAGTTGCCCCATTCTCCGCCTTGCAATCAGGACCTTAGCCATGTACCATCTATTTATCTTGCAATCAACAGCTTAGCCATAGACCATCTATTTATCTTGCAATCTATAATAACAAAAACTGGCATGAGTCACCAAGCCTGGCAAATTATGATAGAAATCAGACCTCCAGAGTAGTTCTGCACAATATTGTTTGAAATTTTCTGTCATGTTACAACTTATAAGTATACGCAATGTATGTTTTGCTATTTAAGAATGCTAAAATGTCCTTTCTTTTTCTAGCAGGTTAGTGGTGAACTCAATATAGGAACCATCTAGTTCTAGTAGTTGGAAACATCCACTAGAGGAAGAGGTGTGTTTTCAACTGTATGCATTTTTTTCATGATCTTTCCCTTTTGTACAATGGTAGTAGTAGTCATCTTTCAGATTCACCAAACCAAGGTAAAGTATGCCAACGTAGAGGGCGAGAGAGAACCTATGCGGGGGTGCGCCTTTGGTGCAGCTTAAGGTAGCTCGACGATTGACAAATGATTGGTCAACAATACAAATAGGTACAGAAAGCTTGGGAAATCGGATGTACTAGAAGCTGAAAATAAAATAAATGCATGAAACGAGTTCATATTTGAAAATTCGAAAATATGTTTCATATCTCTGTGTGTTGATAGTTGTGATTCATGTAAACAAAGGTTAGAATATTCTTGCATTCAGATTCTGTAATGATTTATCTTGTATAACACATGAACACAAAGAACTATATCCATCCTAAGATTTTGGATAAGATTCCAGATTATGGTGTATAGAATTGTACAAAATATGGATCTGAATGCTTTATCTTACATCAGCCAAGAATATCAAGCTAGATAACATGTATGCCAGTCTTCCATTGAAAATTCACCTATAGAATGCGAAAATGAAGAAATAAAAACAGTATATTTTTTAAAAAGAACTTAATTTATTTAAAGGAGTGGTGTGGCACAATCACCAACTTGCGAAGAATCCATGCAATAAAGACAAAGCTCTCAGTTCATTCTTAAGGCATCTTCTGTAAACTTATTGATTCATATATTTGCTAATTGCAATACTCATATGTCTTGAAGATTTACCTGTAATAGAAAAGCTAACACAAGCATGTTAGCTGAAGCAAAGTCACTTCAAAACCTGTGAGGGAAGATGAAAATTAACGATTATACAATAAAGAGGAATATTAGGATGGGTAGATGCATGTGAGGCTTATTCCTATAGAACTACACTATGTGGGAGGATTCATAAACACTGATAGTACATTTTCTTTCCCAGAAATTATAATGATGTCATAGATAATAGTGCTCACCTATTAAGTGATACTTGAAGGAATCTTCTTTCATGAGTTTGTCACAGGGTCACAGCACAGATATCCAGAGATACTGTCACATCTTATTTACTTGATCTGCCATGAAAATCTTCACGAAAATATAACTAATTATCCACACACATAGCAAAAGGAGAATTAAACCTAATGCATCACAAGAAAGAATTATTGAGAAAAAAGAGACAGAGATATTTTTCCTGGATTAACACATACCTAACTAGAAACAACTTGCATGGGCAGAACTAAATGACAAACTGAAATATGCAAGCCCAAAATTCAAATACCTAGAAAGGTGAAGTGGAATGTTGGGCCTCAAGGATCCAGTAAGGTTGCTCACCATGATGGTTGTTGTCCACCTGTGATCTACGATGACACGATGGCCACCCCTAGGTAGTTATATTTCACTTGCAGATGACGACAGTGGAGCTCAGACCATGGAGCGATGCACTGGATCAAGGATGTGATCTGGTTCTACTACGTATGCAAAGGAAATTTATATGTTCAGGAAGTAATACAAATAGTTGTGTATACAAAAGGACAAAAACACACTATTTATTGCACACATCCTCGTATAAACACGGTATAACTGATGCAAGTATGTTTTAATGTCACCTGGAACAAACATAAAATTTCCATTAACAAATATGTACGTTTGGAGAGTGAATATAACATATTTTCTTCAGGTTAAATATAACTATACCACAACCCTACTATATGTTCACACAAAGAAAAATCAGAGAGTAAAGCAATCGACTTTGATAAGAAAATGGTTTAAAAAACTAACTGCTGGGCGTCCGGGGTTCATAGACGTCTATGCTAGAACACCAGCTGACATAACTTTTACTAGCAAGATATACCACAATTACGTATGGGTGGAATAACAAATTCAGGCAGCGACCTCAACAAAAGTAACGCTTCTACAGAGTAATATTTGGTTGATTATGATCTGAGTATATAGTGTAGGTCATCATCGCGATGGACGGCAAGGAATCAGCCATGGCACGATGGCCATGCCACACAAAGCAGGAGAGGGGGGAGTGACTTACAGAACAGATGGCATCGGAGTTGAGGTGACCCTGGCGGAGTAGCACCGTTGAGCCCGAACCGGCGGCCGTGGGTGCGGAGATGCAGGGGTAGTTGGCAGATAAACCGGAGGCGGAGGAGCCGCGCCAGCGACCCGTGGCGAATAGGGCTGCTGTGGAGGCGCGTGCAGGGACGGGGACGATGTTCCGGCGGCGGAAGATAGGAGAAGAACAGTGAGGAGGGAGGGGGCCGGTGAGCAGCGCCGCAGAACTGCACCGGAGCTGCCCTTATTTGGAGGCGGCGGCAAGGTTGTGGCCATGGAGCTCACGTGGGAGAGGGGAATCGGGGGAGAGATGTGGCAGAAAAAAATTATTTGTTTTTTATCCTTATATCTGCGTGATATGAGGAGGAAGCAGGTACAGGGCTGGAGGTGGGGGTGCGGGGAGGTTTGTGGGGAGGTGGGAGGTTGACCACAACAACACATGTCATCATCGTTGCTGCACATACGTTGCTATACAGGGGTTCTTGTTGGAGTGAGTATGCATCTGAATACTCCAGGGACTTCCGCAGTCCTTCCGCTTCTTGTCGTAGCACAACTAATCGATGTCTTTCAGCTTGTAGTTGAGACTCAAGAAACCAAACTGATTCAGAGAGGGAGTTTGAATAGCTTGTGCTAGCGGTAGTGGCCAGTAACTCGAACACTAAACCAAGACAGGACTTTGGGGTTGTCTCACTGTCTTCAAGATAGTTTTCCTTAGCTGTTTTATCAGCTTTGTTGGAGACCAACAAGGATGTCTCACTATCATGAACCTTATCTACATTACTTCCTTTACCATTGCTTAATAAGGCATTCTTCCCCAATATTATGTCAGTATTCTCAAAGAAGAAACAAGCAGACACATAACAGGTTTAGCATGTACTAGTATATGAAAATCATTTCGGTGAACCAGTTCATTAGTAAGGTGGACATGATTAAACTACCAAGTCTTCTATTTCCAAGTAGTACATTATAAAAGCATCAAACAAACATATATCTATGTCCTATGGTCACTGCATTGTCTTGCCAAATCAAAATAGAGACACGGTTCAAATCATATCAGTTCAAGACAAAGTAGCACTAAAAGAATACAAAGCGTGGGAAACTACAAGGCACAACAAGATTTTAGATGGGTACCACGGGTCTACATGTACAACAACACTATTGGCTCTGTTGTGATGCTAGTAATGTGCATGATATGAGAAGTCAACTGTATACACAATTGAAAGTGAAATCAACAGAGCTATTTATAATAGCAAACATGTTAAAGAAACATGTGTAAACATACCTGTTGTGCCATTGGAGTTTCGATTGGATCCTTCAATTTAAAAATAAGTCTGTATGAGTAAATACAGTGATACAAGAGCAAAGGAGTATGCACGATAGCAATGTAATCTTAAATGAGAACAATTGTTCTTCAGGTTTAAGCACTTGTTCTACATGAACAGAGTATAGTAAGACGCATGCATATAGTACTTAAAAATAAAAAATGAGCTCATAGACCATACCACATTCTTGGTTCGGTACCAGTACAGAACAAGGCATTCCTAGTCATCGTCCAGTAAATGTGTCTCAGGAAAACATAAGGGAATTTGATGAGTTTCTTTGCCAGTGAAGTACGTTTTCTTCAGGTAATTCCGATACTGCCACCAATCATTCTTGAAGATAGCAGAGGTATTAGCACAGGTTACCTCATCCTGAGTTTCCAAATCAGTCCTTCTCTATAGAGAAAAATGGTAAAATTTGCTGTATTATAACCATCATGGAGATAGAATGTATGGGACAAAGCTAAGTAATTGCCATGAATAACATTACTTACACATAACTCCTGGACAAACACCTGCAACTGGCATTTTCCTTCATCTTCAGTATAATATTTCCATGATGGGAAAATACGCACATAGGATTTAACAACATCAAATGCGATAGATGCTAAACTATGAATGGCTGGTTGGGCTTCCTCCACAGGAATAGGTGTACTAACTGGTGGAGTTGGGGTTCACCATGGTAGTACTGGCACTTTGGGCACTGGAGCTGCCTTACTAACTGCTCTTGTTTGGGAGCTCTATGGTGGAGATGGTGTTGTGTCAACAGGAACTGGGTTACTATCTGCTAGGGTTGGGGTTAGATTGGGTGAAACTGGTTCTCTGTCCATCGCAGTAGGGGTACAATCTGCGAGAGTCTGGGTTATGTGTGGTAGGGCTGGTTCTCGTGCATGTACAACCGGGGTGCTATCTCCACCAAGAGGTAGCACTGTTTTATTTGAAGATCGTGTTTTTACTCCGCTAAATATTGCCATCACCCGCTCCAATTCAAATAGCTGATAAACAGGAAACATAGTTGAATGTACAGACATTGTATGAGAGACAGATGCAATAGATAGTGTGGAAAAAAGAGGGCATGAAATAGTTGACATGTATATTGTTTAACTAAAGGATAGCATGACATAATTTCACATATATGATGTCTATCTAAACTGGATAGCATAGCATGACATAATTCAAAGATATGATGACTAACTAAATAGGATGGCATGAGATAATTATATGATGTCTTTAGTAAACAGGTTCGCATGACATAATTCACATACATGTTATCTAAGTAATCAGGATCGCATGATTTAATTCACATATGTGATTTATATGCTAAGGAGAGGGCATTCACATATATGATGTCTGAACTAAGAACATGGTGTTGAATATTGTGTATATGATGTCTAAACTATGCAATGCAAGACACCATATGCATGATATAAGCAATATAACCGTGCCAAGTTAGAGCATACACCTTGGTGAGGGAATAGGACTGGTCATCTGTCTCTAAATACATCTCTGAGGAATATCGGGACCCAACAAGAGATTTGCTTCGACAGGTAGCACTGTCGGCTGTGAAGACCTTGTTTTCACTCCAGATTTTTTCATTACCCACTCAAATGGCTGATTCACAGGAAGAGTAGTTTAATGTACAAACATTGTCGAAAAATGTAAATGTAATGAAGAAAAGGATGGGCAAGATATGATTCAAATATATGATGCCTGGTTAAACAGGATGGTGTTGCATATTTCACATATATTATGGCTGGCTAAAAGAGATGAGACTGCATAATTCCCATATATGATATAGAAACTAAATAGGTGGCATTACAGAACATGTCTAAACTAAGTAGATGAGATATATGATGTCGAAAGTAGGCACTGCAAGGCAACATATGCATGATACGACCAACATCATCATGCCAAGTTAGAGCAAACACCTTGGGGGTAAATAGGAGTGGTCAGCTGTGTCTGAATCCGCCTCAGAACAGATATCTTCCTCTGGATTACAATCTGGAGAGGGGGGAGGGTTTGCCATTGAACCCACCATGGAGCGATGTCTGCATGACATTGTATTGCCGCGCAAAACTCTTCTCTTTTTCTCTACATGTTCAGCATGACTATGTACAATATCTGACATGCATACGAAAAAAATATAGTCAGATTATGTAAGGAGAGCATGCAGAAATCTAGAGTGATGGTAACAACCAGTGGATGGATCCAACAATAATGATAGTAGGCTGATGATAGCTTTAATTTAATAAAAAGACAGATGATGATTGCTTTAAAATTTGTTTCCCACCCAAGATGAACAACATAGGCATACCCTAGGTGAACCAGATAATAGACAGAGATACTATTCATAGTTGCCTCGATATGTGCCTCACAAGTAATTTGAAAACTCAAGTTTGAACATTAATTTGGACCTGACTTAGAGTCTAAGAGGTGAACAGGATGATAAAGTAGCAGGTAATATTAAGCAATGCATAACATAAGCAGAAACAAAAGAGTGTGACCTCTCTTGTGGACCCGTGTACTCCTCAGGTTCATCTGCTGAGTCGATGATGGTGATGCAGTTGCGGTGGGTGCCAACGACAGGGAAGGAGATCTAAGGTGGCGAAAGACGGTCAGGAGTCATGATGTCTAGTTTGGTGGACCACGTTGCGGCAGGAGTAGGACCAACCACACAAAGTTTTCTTTGACACCTACCTGTAACTGAAATAATTATGTAAGGGCTCCTTTGGCTTGCAGGATTCTAAAAATGCAGGGATAGGAAAAACACCAGAATAGGATAGGAATGCACATGAGAAAAAGAGCATTTGTAGACACAGGATTTCTGTCAACTTGGGTGTTTGGTTCACATGAATTGGAAGAGCAGAGGAATGCAAAGAAACATGGCCAAATTAAAGTGAAACCATATGAAAGCGTGTACAGTTAGAATGTTATTCTGCCACTAATGCACTTGGTCTTGTTTTCATGCATAGGGTTTTGAAAAGTAGGTCCAGGTGGATGTTTTGCTCCATTCCTTTCAACAAAATGCATGAATAATTGAATAGTAGAGTGCAATAGGAAAATTTCCTATTGCTATGTTTTTCCTTCTGTCTTTCCTTTGAACCAAAATAGCCCTAATGGGTCGACATGAATGTAGAGTAATAAGTGATGCGACAAGTGCACGACCTCTTTGCCGTAGCCGTGTCGACCTCAGCATCATTGGGTTGGTCGCTGAAGAAGTTGAGGCAGAGGTGGCTGTCGGAGGTGTGGAGGAAGATCAGAGGAATCTTTAGACGGCTTCCAAGGCACTACTTTGTTGTGATGGATGGTTTCGTCGTTGGAGCAGCTCCGGCGAGCCGTAAGACATCGAGGCTGAAGCAGTACAAGACAGAACTCGTTAATCTCAAGTGGAATTCTAATAGCATCTCCAATAGATGATGTAAAATACATTACCAAAAAGTGATAGATGTAAAATTTACATCACCAAAAAACACCTGACTACAACAAATGAGGTAAAAACTGTTGACTCTAGACTTGACTGTTGAAACTGAAATTTACTGTGGAATCTGAACGTTACTGTCGAAACTGAACTCACTGGTAGCACAGAGGCACTTCACCTGTAGTTTAGGCCGCTCGAGCACTAGTAGTAGAGAATAGTGATCTAAATCAGTAGGCGGTCGACAGGGAACATAGTAGCAGATAGCAGCCGGAGTAGCAGCGCCTGGAGGAGCAGCGCGAACTAGAGCCAAAGCAGCAACTCGTGTAGCTGTAGCAGCCCGTGTACCAGCATCAGAAGCGCGAGCAAGAGCAAGAGCAGAGTACCAGCACGAGTGAGGGGGAGAGCAGAGTAGCAGCGCGAGCGAGCGAGCGAGAGCCGGAGCAGCAGTGATACGTCTCCAACGTATCTATAATTTTTGATTATTCCATGATGTTATATTATCATTCTTGGATGTTTTACAATCATTTTACAATAATTTTATATCATTTTTTGGGACTAACCTATTGACATAATGCCAAGTGCCAGCTGCTATTTTCTGCTTGTTTTTTACATCGCAGAAAATCAATATCAAACGGAGTCCAAAATGCGGCGAAACTTTTTGTGAGTTTTTTGGACTAGAAGACACTAGATGGGCCAGAGAAGCACCTGGGGGTGCCCCAAGGGGGGAACAACACACCAGGGCGCGCCTGGGCCCCCAGGCGCACCTAGGTGGGTTGTGCCCACCTCGGTGGCCTCCCGCACCGCCTCTTCACTCTATAAATACCTCCTTGCTCCAGAAAACCTAGGGGAGTCGACAAAATTTTATTCCAGCCGCCGCAAGTTCCAGAACCACGAGATCCAATCTAGAGCCCTATTCTGGCACTCCGCCGGAGGGGAACACGATCACGGAGGGGTTCATCATCCTCATTGGTGCCTCTTCGATGATGCGTGAGTAGTTCAACTCAGACCTATGGGTCCGTAGGTAGTAGCTAGATGGCTTTTTCTCTCTTTGTATCTCAATACAACGGTCTCTTGGAGATCTATTTGATGTAATGACTCTTTCTGGTGTGTTTGTTGGGATCCGATGAATTGTAAGTTTATGATCAGATTTGCCTTGATTTAATATCCAATCTTGATTGTTATAACCTCGTATTTCTTCTCCGATATTTGGGTTTTGTTTGGCCAACTTGATCTATTTATCTTGCAATGTGAAGAGGTGCTTTGTAATGGGTTCGACCTTGCAGTGTCCTTTCCCAGTGACAGAAGGGGCAGCAAGGCACGCATGTATCGTTGCTATTAAGGATAAAAAGATGGGGTCTATTGCTACATGAATAGATCTTGTCTACATCATGTCATCGTTCTTATTGCATTACTCCGTTTTTCCATGAACTTAATACACTAGATGCATGTTGGATAGCGGTCGATGTGTGGAGTAATAGTAGTAGATGCAGGTAGGAGTCTGTCTACTAATCTTGCACGTGATGCCTATATACATGATCATTGTCCTGGATATCATCATAATTATTTTCTTTTCTATCAATTGCCCAACAGTAATTTGTCTACCCACCGTTGTTATTTTCTCGAGAGAAGCCACTAGTGAAATCTACGACCCCCGTGTCTATTTTCCATCATATACTTTCAGATCCATATTGCCAATTGCCTTTTCTTTTATTTTCAGATCTATATTATCAAAACCCCAAAAATACCTTGCTGCGTTTTATTTACTTCTATTTGCATCTATCAATCTACTACAATTTTATCCTATCCTTACGTCACTTTTTGGCACCGCTACCTCAAAGGGATTGACAACCCCTTTAACGCGTCGGGTTGCAAGTATTTATTATTTGTATGCAGGTACCGTTTACATAGTGTTGCGTGGTTCTCCTACTGGTTCGATAACCTTGGTCTTATCACTAAGCGAATACCTTATCGTTGCTGTGCTGCATCCTCCCTTATTCCTTGGGGAAACACCGACGCATCTCAAGCGACATCAAAGGAACTTTCTGGCACCGTTGCCGGGGAGACATCATCAACATCTACCAGGTACCTAATTGCAAATCACATCTCCTTGCAATTTACATTATTTGCCATTTGCCTCTCGTTTTCATCTCCCCCACTTCACAAAAATTTGCCGTTTTATTCGCCCTCTTTTTCGTTCGCCATTTTTTGTCAGATCTCTTGTTTGCTTGTGTTTCCATGTGCCTTCTATTTGCTTGCATATTCGCTTGCTAAAAATCTATTGATATGGATCCTCATCCACTTGCTAATCTTTTCAAAAGATCCAATTACGATGCACCAATTGCTACACTACTGCAGGATGCTGCTAACGCGACACTACGACCAGAGACCCTTCGAGAAACTGTGTGCGATGCAATAATCACAAACGGTGCTGTATGAAAACCGTCAGAAATGTATAAAACGTTTGCGATGATGGATGCATCAAACACAGTTCAGGTTTTAGTTGCGTGTGCGATGAAGGGTATATGGTTCAGTTCAATTAACTTTTTGTGATGAGGAGGAACAAAAGAAACGGGCAGCCAGATGAAGGCGTGTGCGATACACAGCATACGGTTCACTCGGATGAATTGTTTGTGATTAGGCAACACAAAAGAAACAGGCAGCCAGATAAGGTGTGTGCGATATACAGCATACGGTTCATTCGGATGAACTATTTGTGATTACGCAATACAAAAAAAGGTCAGCCAGATCAAGGTGTGTGCGATATACGCATGCGGTTCACTCGACCCTTGTCGTCAGTGTGTGACCTCTGTGGCAACCGTTCGCTCCCCAGGCACCTCTTCGTGCACCGTGGCAAACGTTCACCGCCTCTTCACCTTTCCCTCTCGATTTGGAACTGCTGTCGCATGCTCTTCCTCCCTCCATTTGCCTTCACCCTTCCTTCTGCCATTTTTCGATCATCTTCTCCATGGAGGGAACAGGCCGGAAACGACACCATTATTCTTGCCCCGATCTGAAAGATGACGTGGTCGAGGAACTCATTGCTCGGTGCGACGTCATCACCTCGGCTAGCATGGCAGGTTCGTTCAAGACCATTCTCGACTCAACTAATAACATCATTACAAGGAACCCAAGGGTCCAGGAGCGGTTTGATCTCGCCTATCTTCTTCGCCGTGACCCTGCTGACTGGCGCGGGGACGAGGGAAGCCTCGCCTTGTGCAAGTTGATGCCGCTTGATAATGATATGTATGATGTTAAGATTCCATCGCTTGAGGGCAAGGCTTGGGCAGGCGCAAATGGAGATTGGGTTGTTTATATTGGGTACAACTGCGAGTGGGAACTTGTGAATGTGTACACTCGTCACCGGGTTCCACTTCCAAAAATCTCATATGACTGCCCAGAGGTTGAGTACACCGGTATTCTATGTGAGTTCAAATACGATCATGGTGACTGTCGTCTACGGAAGATAGCGATTTGTCGAGTTCCCAACCGCTATTGGGATTACTCGAACTAATAAGTTGTTGCTATCTTCGACAAGCTTGTTGCCTTCCTTAATTCCACGCCTCGATGGATATTGCTCAAAAATCAATTTCTGTACACGGATGAGTCCTGGGATGCAATTCAATACGAGGGTCTTGTGTTTGCTGCCACCACTCATGGCACTATTTTTGCATGGAATCATCATGCTTTCGGTACGTTTGTCTTCCATCGTAATTATAATTGTTTCATCCACATGCATGCAGGTTAGCTAGTATCCCTTTACTAATTAATTAACCTTCTTGTGTTTCCAAGGTCCTGTGAACATTTCACCACCTATACTTTTAATTTTTTATAACCAAGGGGGAGATGACGATGCTGATGATCACGAGCATGAGGACGAGCTGGACCCATATACTCAGTGGCGCCTGGCAACTTATTCTGATGGATCACCTCTTCAGTCTGTATACAGGGCACAGCTGATGTTACTAAGGAAGCATGTGTTGTCTCGCATGGTCGCACTCTCCGGACCTATTCCAACATCCATTGCAGGGTATTCGGGATGGATACTAGTGTACTAGCGCCAACACCTTCTCCCTGGTTCAGTATTGAAAGTCTTGGAGGAAACTCACTCTTCCTTGGACAAAACTATCCAATGATGGTGGAAGGCGATCCAGCTGCTGTTGACACAACATTACTACCATTTACGAGAAGCAACTGTATCTATACCTCGGACATTGCTATGCTTCCCTACCGTCCCAATATGGGTCCTGACATAGGCCGCTTCAGCCTGGATGATCAGTCCTGCGTTGGTCTCGAGATTGACAGTAGCTGGCCCTTCCTAGAGAATCACTTCTGGCAAGTGTTTCCAACGCCGACGAGTGGTTGAGCTGAAGTTCATTTCATCCCTTTGTTATTTGTTGTGTGAGAAAAAAATTACTAGAATGTTTTGTTGGAAATGATCTATAATCCAGCGTGTATCCTCGTTGTCGTTGTGGGTTGATGACTTGTTGTATGTAATCAATGGTAATTTGCATATGCGTCCATCAACTCACGCCTGCTAGTGGTGTCCATATGAACAACGCGAGTGATTTTAGTTGCAAAAATTAGATAGTGCTAGTGAATTTTAGTTGCATATTTTGACAAATCACAGTGTTACAAGGTTGACAAATGGCAATGTTACTAGATAAACAAATGTCAATCTTTCCAGTTTGACAAATGGCAACATACCCAAAATGACAGATATGCAAATCTTACCCAATTCTTTGTACGTGGTTGTACACGGGTCATGCAAAACAACCGTTTGCGTTGAAGGGATGCAGAAATCCTGCTCGGCACATTTTCCCTTGGCTTCCTGGGGAAGCTGCCGGTTTGCATCCGGGCATTCTAACTAAAACGTTTGTGATGAGTGTTTTATATTTAAAAACCATTGACGTTTTTTTTCAAAAGAAAATCGTTTGTTAAGTCTATACATTAAGAGAGAAAAACGCAAGTTCGTTCAAACCATATCTTTCATTCAGTCACACTGCGAATTTATATTCATATGATCGAGAATTTGAGATACAGTATTAAACCCCAAAAAAACTATTTCCGGCGGCGGTGGAGGCCGCGTGCCGCGCCGTCGTTGTCGTCCTCCGGGACGCCGTTGTTGAAGTCTTCAAGGCAGCACAAAATGTTCTTCACTTGTAAATCAAACATCATGTCGTCACGCGATCGACGGGCGGGGTGCGGGAGGACGGCAACTGGCGCCACTGAGAGGTAGCGGTCGACGGCAGCGTCCCATGTCGCTGAGGGGGGCGCGCGCACGGGCACGGGCGCGGCGAGTGCAGCCAAACGCACGGGGGCGGTGCCATGGTGGGTGGAGGGACTCGCACGGGCACGGGCATGGGCGCTGGTGCTGACATGTACACGAGATCGCGCGGGTCCGCGGAGACCTCGCCGACGCTCGTGGCTTCCAGCTCTGCAATAGTGCTCGGCGACCAGCCCGTCAATGCTACGGAGATGGTTGCTGGCGCGGGCACGGGGATGGGAGCTGGGACGGGAGCGGGGGCAGCAACCGCCGCGGCCAGCTCGTTCTGGGCCATGTCCATGAGGCCCCCTTCCTCCTTATTTTCTATCTCCTCCGGCTCGGAGTCGACTTCAGCAAACTTGAAGACTAGTGGCAGGTGATCGTTCTGCGCCATGGCGTTGGTGGAGGTCTGCGGGAGGGAGGGGAATGGGAGGCGAACAGTAAGGCCGCCCGTATTAAGTAGCGGCTCGGGCGCCATTAATGGAGAGGAAGGCGGGCGGCCATGGAAGTCAAAGGGCTCGCTTCGCAGTGAGCTTGCGCAACGTACAACTCGCACGCTTCCTAATGAGCCTGCGCATTGGAGGATAGCTTGCACGCCTCTCGGTCAGCCTGCGCACCGGACTGCGCTCGCACGCCTCCCGTTCAGTCAAGGTCAAGCAGTTGTCCGCACGGCACCTCCTACAGCCATTAAAACCAAGACACGTGGCGTCACGTGAATGGTTAAAAGAACGCACACGGTTTGAATTCTACAAACGTTTGACATATTAAAGTGGCAGCTATTTTTTCAAAATGCCTTTGTTGGCTATCATTATTCGAGTGTGCCTTATCTCAAAATGGACACGAAAAATGCCACAGCATGTCGGGTGCCATTCCATGATAGCATGCCAAGTTTCATGAATTTCAGACGAGTTTTGGATTTACTAGAATTTAAAAACCAGGTATCTCAATATTTTGCCGGCAATCAACGGTGCCCTGGTGTTTGAAATTCATACCCATTTCTTACATGGGACCTAAGCATGCACCCAAGGACACATATTTGATTTTCAACCAATTTATATGCACTGGAGCATGTGCATGTAGTTCAAATTTGAATTATGCACATAAATGCATTGAAAATTTAGTTAATGCATAAAAATATCCAAACGAACCCCAAAAATCCCAAAAATTGACACAACACTCCTGTTGTTCTATCTTGACACGAGAATTTTTTTGAAAGCAATAAGAGGCAATGGATATCGTTTCGTACCCAAAGGTGGGACGTTCCCTACCGAAACCATCATGCTTGTTGTGAGAAGCTCTGGTTTGTGAGAAGCGTATACCCGAACCTGCCCCGAAAGGGACATTTTTTTACCATGACATGTTGATGCCGCTCCATGATAGCATGCCAAGTTTCATGAATTTCAGACGAGTTTTGGATTTACTAGAATTTAAAAAACAGGCATCTCAACGTTTTGCCGGCAATCAACAGTGCCCTGGTGTTTGAATTTCATTCTCATCTCTTGCATGGGACCTAGAAATTCACCCAAGGACACATATTTGATTTTTCAACCAACTTTAGTGCATTGGAGCATGTGCTTGTAGTTCAAATTTGAATTATGGACATAAAATGCCTACAAAACCCAGTTAGTGTATAAAAAAGGCCAAACGAACCCCGAAAAATTCCAAGTTTAAACACAACACTCCTGTTGTTCTATGTTGACACTAGAAATTTTTTGAAAGCAATAAGAGGCAATGGATATCGTTTCGTCCCCAAAGGTTGGACGTTCCCTATCGAAACCATCATGCTTGTTGTGAGAAGCTCTGGTTTGTGAGAAGCTTATACCCGAACCTGCCTCAAATGGGACAAATGTTTTACCACGGCATGTTGATGCCGCTCCATGATAGCATGCCAAGTTTCATGAATTTCAGACGAGTTTTGGATTTACTAGAATTTTAAAACTAGGCATCTCAACGTTTTGCCGGCAATCAACAGTGCCCTGGTGTTTGAATTTCATTCCCATCTCTTGCACGGGACCTAGAAATTCACCCTAGGACACACATGTGATTTTTCAACCAACTTTGGTGCATTGGAGCATGTTCTTGTAGTTCAAATTTGAAATATGCACATAAAATGCCTACAAAACCCAGTTAATGTATAAAAAAGGCCAAACGAACCCCGAAAAAATCCAAGATTAAACACAACACTCCTGTTGTTCTATGTTGACACTAGAAATTGTTTGAAAGCAATAAGAGGCAACAGATATCGTCCCGTCCCCAAAGGTGGTATGTTCCCTATCGAAACCATCATGCTTGTTGTGAGAAGCTCTAGTTTGTGAGAAGCTTATACCCAAACCTGTCCCAAATGGGACAAAATTTTCACCACGACATGTTGATGCCGCTCCATGATAGCATGCCAAGTTTCATGAATTTTAGACGAGTTTTGGATTTACCAGAATTTAAAAACCAGGTATCTCAACATTTTGCCGGCAATCAACAGTGCCCTGGTGTTTGAAATTCATTCCCGTCTCTTGCATGGGACCTAAGAATGCACCCAAGGACACACATGTGATTTTTTTCAACCAATTTATATGCACTGGACCATGTGCATGTAGTTGAAATTTGAATTATGCACATAAAATGCCTAGAAAACCCAATTAATGCAATAAATATGTCCAAACGAACCCCAAAAAATCCCAAAAATTGACAAATGTTTTACCACGGCATGTTGATGCCGCTCCATGATAGCATACCAAGTTTCATGAATTTCAGACGAGTTTCGGATTTACTAGAATTTAAAAACCAGGCATCTCAATGTTTTGCCGGCAATCAATGGTGCCCTGGTGTTTGAAATTCATTCCCATTTCTTGCATGTGACCTAAGCATGCACCCAAGGACACATATTTGATTTTTTAACCAATTTATATGCACTTGAGCATGTGCATGCAGTTCAAATTTGAATTATGCACATAAATGCATCGAAAACTTAGTTAATGCATAAAAATGTCCAAACGAACCCCGAAAAATCCCAAAAATTGACACAACACTCCTGTTGTTCTATGTTGACACGAGAGAAAATTTGAAAGCAATAAGAGGCAATGGATATCGTTTCGTACCCAAAGGTGGGACGTTCCCTACCGAAACCATCATGCTTGTTGTGAGAAGCTTATACCCGAACCTGCCCCAAATGGGACAAAAAATTTACTACGACATGTTGATGCCACTCCATGATAGCATGCCAAGTTTCATGAATTTTAGATGAGTTTTCGATTTACTAGAATTTAAAAACCAAGCATCTCAACATTTACCGGCAATGAACAGTGCCCTGGTGTTTGAATTTCATTCCAATCTCTTGCATGGGACCTAGAAATTCACCCAAGGACACACATGTGATTTTTCAACCAACTTTAGTGCATTGGAGCATGTGCTTGTAGTTCAAATTTGAATTTTGGACATAAAATGCCTACAAAACCCAGTTAATGTATAAAAAAGACCAAACGAACTCCGAAAAATTCCAAGATTAAAAACAACACTCATGTTGTTCTATGCTGACACTAGAAGTTTTCTGAAAGCAATAAGAGGCAACAGATATCGTCCCGTCCCAAAAGGTGGTACGTTCCCGATCAAAACCATCATGCTTGTTGTGGGAAGCTCTGGTTTGTGAGAAGCTTATACCCAAACCTGTCCCAAATGGGACAAAATTTTCACGACGGCATGTTGATGCCGCTCCATGATAACATGCCAAGTTTCATGAATTTCAGACGAGTTTTGGATTTACTAGAATTTAAAAACCAGGTATCTCAACGTTTTGCCGGCAGTCAACAGTGCCCTGGTGTTTGAAATTCATTCCCATCTCTTGCATGGGACCTAGAAATTCACCCAAGGACACACATGTGATTTTTCAACCAACTTTGGTGCATTGGAGCATGTGCTTGTAGTTCAAATTTGAATTATGCACATAAAATGCCTAGAAAACCCAGTTAATGTATGAAAAGGCCAAACGAACCCCGAAAAATTCATTCCCATTTCTTGCATGGGACCTAAGCATGCACTGAAGGGCACATATTTGATTTTTCAACCAATTTGTATGCACCGGAGCATGTGCATGTAGTTTAATTTTGAATTGTGCACGTGAAATGGCTAGAAAACCAACTTATTGTATAAAATGTCCAACCGAACCCTGAATAATTCCAATTCTTTTACGACACACATATAGTTGCATGTTCACTGCAGATAAAAGGTCTAGCAATTCAAACAGCATCCGTTGTCGCTGTGACCCCATTTTGTAATTCAAATCAAGTAGATCCCACACAGATTATTATCACCAACCGTGTGAGATGTAGTACAAAATATCTTGGAGCACCGTTGGTGTATAGTACGCCTATGGCTTATGCGAGAAGGTGCGTCGGCTACAGTCCACAGCTGGCGTGTCAAGCACACTAGCTCACTCCCCAAAAACTCCCGCCTCTGCATCCCTCACAATCTCGAAAATATCTACTGCCTGGAAGGTTTTAATGTTTGATAGCACACGATTAGTATGTGCGGACCGTGTGCGATGTCTGTTACTCCCGCTCTGCTTCAGTCCCTTGATTCAAATTTTCAGTAGCCCCGGCATTTTACTCCCGCCTCTGCATCCCTCGCAATCTCGAAAATATCTTCTCGCCCTTGATTCAAATTTTCAGTAGCCCCGCCTTGTTACTCCCGCCTAGTAAAATTTTCAGTTGCCGCAGTATTTCCTCAAACACAACCTTGCCCCCCCTCCACACACACCCCAAAACCTCTACTCACACAGACACACAAAACCCTCGAAACCATTGGTAGGTCGCCGCCATCATCGGCGCCTCCATCCTCAACCTCTGCCCGTGTGCCGGGGAGCTCGAGGAGCCAATGGACAAAAAGAGGTTTGTCGCGGACTTTTCGCCCGATGCCGGCGAGGTGGCCGCCGATATGTCCCCGTCGTCCTCTGCAGGCCCGATCCGCCTGCTGCCGCGCCCCTACGCCGGTTCGAGGACTTCCCCGTCCTCCCTCGGACCCGGCAGCCGACGAAGTCCTACCTCGGGGTCCAGCAGCGGCGGGGTGGGGGAGGTGGGTCGCCGAGATTACAGATCGAGAGACCCACACCCGCCGGTAGCTCGGTAGCTTCCACACGGCCGAGCTCGCGGCCATGGAGTACGACCGCTGGCAGGCCACTACCACGACGCGGCGGCTAGGCTCAATTTCTCCTTCGGCACACATCCGGTTCACCTTGTTCCGCCGGAGCCAGGGTGGTGAGCTCGGCTATGGCGCGGGAGGACCGTGAGGCGTGGGAGCGCCTCGAGGCCGAGCCCGCCGACGAGGCCTACATGCAAGAGCTCCATCGGCAGCACCCGGAGCTCATGGAGGCGGAGCGGGCGATCTTTGCCGGCACGGAGGGCGGCGAGGTTATCGCGCTCTCCTCCGATGACGAGGTCGAAGGCGGCGAGGATGGCGGCGCGGAGGGCGCCGAGGTTATCGCGCTCTCCTCTGATGACGAGGTTGAAGGCGGCGGCGACGGCGGCGCGGAGGGCGTCGAGGTGGGCCCCGAGGACGAGGAGATCGACGTCGACGAGTGGAGGAGTGCCTTCCCAAACGACCCCGACGACGGTACTGGCCCAGACCCGGCTCGCGGCACACTGTACATGATGAGGAAGGATTGGCTCGACCTCTACTTCGACCAAAAGTAGTTTAGCTTAGTTTAAATTTATGTTTTATGTTCGGTTATGCAAAACTATCTATGTTTATGTTTGAATGCATGCTACTTTCAGTTGAACCTGCTTTGAACTTGATCAAATTGAAGTTTACAACCTTAAGCTTAGGGGATCGACTAGAAAAGGCCAAAAATTGCTAGAGTATATATATATCCACTAAGAGTTTTAGTCCTTTAACTTTTTAAGGATCGCCTAGAGATGTCCTTATGACTTGTTTATTTCAGTTCTTCACAATGTGATGCTCTATATGTTCAACTATTTGCCGTGTAGTTCAATTCCATCAATAACAGTTTCAACAATACCACTATGAATTACGATATTTGGTTGTTGTTAAGGATAGTTAACATGCCTTTTCGTTTTTCAATTGTTGTTTAGCGACATGCATTGTACTGAATGACTAAATATGCAATCCCAAGCTACATAGCAACAAGGAAGAGTGTTACCTTAATGTTCTGATGATGTCTAGATATAGATGTAATAAAATCTTATATAATGGGATGGATGGAGTGTTGTACTACATCATTTTTCAATTGTTGTTTAGCTTCTAATATTAACTTGGTGCTTTTAGGTACATATATCATTGCCAAAGATCCACACTTCGACCCTTTCTGCGTATGGGGCAATGAGATATTCATGAACCAGCATCAAGTGAGGAAACTGATAAAGATTGTTATTAAAATGGGTCAAAAGATGTCAATCGAACTATTTGTTTACACTTTATGCAAGACAACAGTGAACTGCAGGATGGTAAGTAAGAACCCTGTAGTCTTCTTTTTACTGCCCGTAATGAGTTGTGTTAGATGACAATATCTGAATCTTTTTTCTATTGCAGTGGATCCTAAAGTAGTTTACTCAAGATTACCTCTCAAACTACATGATTGGCAGCTGGCCATCACAAGGGGTTGGACTAGAGTCCTGCATGCCTTCTGCATCCAGGAGAGCACAATAGGGCCATTCCGCTTCACCTTGTTCAACAACTTGAATGTCTGTCGCCTCTTTCTTTACCATGTGTAATAGTACAAGTATAGAACCCTGGTACATCATTCTTTATTTGGTGCTTATGTAATTCTTAAACATATGTACCTGTGAATCGAATAATGCATTGGTTGTTTGAACCTGATGGATATGAATAAAACTATAGCCTACTTTCAAGTTTAAATTAGGTACAATTTTAAATAGCAGCAATTAAATTAGGGTGAAATTACGTTGTGCATGTCATTACGGCACACATGGTTGCTAAAACACAAACGTTTGCGATATACACCATAATCCGAGACGGTTCGTAGAGAGGAAACGTGTGCAAGCATGCACACAGTTACTATTTGCAAAGCGTGTGTGATGTCAGACACTACCACATACGGTGCGGGAAAACTAAATGTCTGTGATTGTCTACCCATCGTACACGGTTTATAATCATGAACTGTTTGTGATGTGCCAGGCATCGTAAAACTCTCGTGCCTAGAATCTACCTGGAAAACTCCCGTGCCTGGAATCTGCTTGATTTTAGGCAGAACCACAAAACTCCGACTGTGATGGCAATGCAAGCACAAACGAGTAGCAAGGATGAAGCGTTTGGGATATTCGAGATATCGGAAGGTTATATAGGGACAACTGTATGCATCAAGGCTCCCTATCCCCGACGGTTTCTGGGTCATGTGGGAAGGACTCCCCTATCGCCCACACTCACTTGGCGACGGTTCCAAATGCCGTCGCGGAAAGGGGTTAAAATCCGTTTGTTTAGGACCGACGCGCACCAGTGCTAGTGAATTGAGTTCACTAGATTATCTTTATGAAGTTTTGCTTGAGATTTATGAATCTAAAAATCGTGATGAAGTGTTAAACAAAGAAATTTATAAAGTGGTTCATGATAGATCCTTGAATGAAAAGCATGATTGCAATGATGTTATTATAAATTCTATTAATGTCATTTGTGTTAGTGATATGCAAAACCCCAAGCTTGGGGATGCTTGTTTTGCTATGTCCACTACTTATTGCAATGATCATGATTGGTGTGATAATGATTCTTATGATCTTGAAAATTTATTTACGCCTCATGATGATTACGCTTACGATAATATTACAAGTGGGTTTGGAAGAGTGTCAACTTTAGCTAAAAATAATCCCACATATTTGGAGAGTGTTGAATCTTATGAAATTTTTGATAAAAGTGGGCTTGCAGACGTCATGACTTTATTTATGATAATCCCACTTTTTTGGAAGAGTGACAACTTTGCATGCATGTGGATCATGAAGAGAATATTTTATGTGATAGTTATATTTTTGAATTTTATTATGATCCTACATATAATTATTATGAGAGGGGAAGATATGGTTGTAGAAATTTTCATGTTACTAAATTACCCATCGTTATGTTGAGATCATCAATATTTTATTCCTCTTCTTGGCATATGTTAGATATTTCTTGTCTTGATGATTTGTTTGCTTATAAATTCCCTATGCATAGGAAGTATGTTAGACTTAATTTTTTTTTCATATGTTTCATGATGCTCTCTTTTTGTTTCAATTCTTATCTTTCATGTGAGCATCACTGAAATCTTAAGCCTATCTTGATGGCTATAAAGAAAGAGCTTTTTGGGAGGCAACCCAATGAATAAAATTTATTTTTGTCTTTTTCTTTCTGTTCTTGAGTGTTTGAAAAATTATGCTACTGTTATGATTGTGTTTTTTGTGTTTCAGTTAGTGTTTCTTCCAAGCAAAGCCTTTGGGATCATGTTGGGTGATAGTTGACTTGATCTTGTTGAAAAATAGAAACGTTTGCGCTCGGAAAAATAATTTTCATAAATCACAGAAACATGCTTTTGCTCTGAATTTTTTACACAAGATTGATATACAAATTGCCCACGTTGTCCTAATTTTTCAGAATTTTTGGAGTTACATAAGTATACAAAGTTCTCTGATTACTACAGATTGTTCTGTTTTTGACATATTCTATTTTCGTTGTGCTATATGCTTGTTTTTATGATTCTATGGTTTCCTTTGAAGAGTTTTTTCCATGGAAAATTTAAAATATAGTAGATATAATACAATAAAAAAATATGAATGGGTTTGCAACAGGACTTAAAATAGTGATTTGCTTTCTTATACTAACGGATCTCACGGAGTTTTGTTGAATTTTGTGTGATTGAAGTTTTCAAGTTTTGGGTGAGATCGCGATGGATGAAGGAATAAGGATTAGCAAAAGGGTAAGCTTGGGGATGCCCGAGGCACCCCGAGATAATATTCAAGAAGTATCAAGCAACTAAGCTTGGAGATGCCCCCGAGTGGCATCCCCTCTTTCTTCTAACGACCATCGTTATTTTACTTGAAACTATATTTTTATTCGTCACATATTACGAGTTTTGCTTGGAGCTTCTTGTATGATATGAGTATTTTTTTATTTTTTTTATTTTTTTAATAAGCATCCTTGCTGTACACACCTATTTTGGAGAGCCAAATTATGCTATGCTTGCTCCTATGCTTCACTTAAATTTTTAGAGCCTTGGAATTGCTCTAGTGCTTCACTTATATCTTTTTTAGCATGGTGTGCTTTGTTATCTTTGAAGAAATTCTCTCATGCTTCACTTAGATTAATTTGAGACAAAGAAATATGATGCTCATGTTCTTCACTTATATTTGTTTGAGCTTATTAAAAGCAACATATGAAACTAGTTCCAAAGTGATAGATATCCAAGGAGGATATAATAAAAACTTTCATGAACATCATTGGACAAAATAAACTTGATTCTTTGTAATAGTTTTGAGATATGATGATAGTGATATGTGAGCCATGTTAATGAGTAATTATGTTTTAGTAAGAATATTGATATTAAGGTTTGCGATTACCTATGCAAGAACACAAGTCAATAGTCATGCAATGAAATAACATCCAACTTGTGTTGCATTATTCGGTGTTACTTATGTTTAATGTTCCCTTACGATGGTTTTTGATCCTTGGTTGGTCGCTTCTCAATCTCTTGCTAGCCTCCACCTTGTACTAAGTAGGAATACTACTTGTGCATCCAAATCCTAAAACCCAAGTTATGCCAAATGAGTCCACCACACCTACCTATATGCGGTATTTCCTTGCCGTTCTAAGAAAATTTGTATGTGCCAACTCTAAATTTCAAAATAAATTTCTCTTTTATGTGCCCATACCGCTCATGAAGCGGAGAGGGGTGGCTAATATTTTTCATGCTAGATGTGTTATTCTCAACATGAGTGTTTATTCACTTCTCATAGCACGAGAGTATGGCGGTAATAGGGATTCCCAGTCCTGAAATGAAAAAGAAAATTTACTTTATGTTGTCATATAATAAATTCCTTGAAAAGTGTTGGTATGGAGGGCACCCGATACGGTTAGCCATGGCTTGTGAAAGTTTGGTGGAAAAAGGAATAAACTTTATTTTATGTTTGGGAACCTTCTATGATATATCTAGCATGGAAAGTGTTGGGAACTCTAAGTCATTCTCATTGACGAGAAAAGCATGCCACCCAAAATAATTTTATCTCTCAATTTTTGCTTTGAGCTCTGGCACATCTAAAAATCCCTACTTCCCTCTGCGAAGGGCCTATCTTTTACTTCATTCAATTTTTATTTTTCATTTTTGTATCTCCATCTTCTCCTATAAAGCACCAACTACGGAACACTATTATCATACTTGAGAATTGGATGTAGTTAATATTTGGATGTGTTGCATGAATGGGTCAATGATTGAGCATGATGGGCTAGGGATAACTTGCTTTAGTATTGATATTTTGAAAGACATGGTTGTTTGTTGATGTGCTTGAGTATTAAAGTCCTCATGTCAAAACTAGACTATTGCTTTGAACCATATAGAAGTCCAATTGTCCATGCTATAAAGGAAAGAATATGTGATAACATGTTAGGCAGCATTCCACATCAAAAATTCTGTTTTTATCATTTACCTACTCGAGGACGAGCAGGAATTAAGCTTGGGGGTGCTGATACGTCTCCAACGTATCTATAATTTTTTATTGTTCCATGCTGTTATATTATCATTCTTGGATGTTTTATAATCATTATACAATAATTTTATATCATTTTTTGGGACTAACCTATTGACATAGTGCCACGTGACAGTTGCTGTTTTCTGCTTGTTTTGTACATCGCAGAAAATCAATATCAAACGGAGTCCAAATGTAGTGAAACTTTTTGTGGATTTTTTTTACCAGAAGACACCAGATGGGCCAGAGAAGCACCTGTGGGGTGCCCCAAGGGGGGCACATCCCACCAGGGTCGACTCCCCTAGAGTTTCTGGAGCAAGGAGGTATTTATAGAGCGAAGAGGCGGTACGGGAGGCCACCGAGTTGGGCACAGCCCACCAGGGCGCGCCTGGGCCCCCAGGCGCCCCAGGTGGGCTGTGCCCAACTCGGTGGCCTCCCGCACCGCCTCTTCGCTCTATAAATACCTCCTTGCTCCAAAAACTCTAGGGGAGTCGACGAAATTTTATTCTAGCCGCCGCAAGTTCCAGAACCACGAGATCCAATCTAGAGCCCTATTTCGGCACTCCACCGGAGGGGAACACGATCACGGAGGGGTTCATCATCATCATTGGTGCCTCTTCGATGATGCGACAACTCAGACCTATGGGTCCGTAGGTCGTAGCTACATGGCTTTTTCTCTCTTTGTATCTCAATACAACAGTCTCTTGAAGATCTAGTTGATGTAATGACTCTTTGCAGTGTGTTTGTTGGGATCCGATGAATTGTGAGTTTACGATCAGATTTACCTTGATTTAATATCCACTCTTGATTGTTACAGCCTCGTATTTCTCCTCCGATATTTGGGTTTTGTTTGGCCAACTTGATCTATTTATCTCGCAATGTGAAGAGGCGCTTTGTAATGGGTTCGATCTTGCGGTGTCATTTCATAGTGACAGAAGGGGCAACAAGGCACGCATGTATCGTTGCTATTAAGGATAAAAAGATGGGGTCTATTCCTACATGAATAGATCTTGTCTACATCATGTCATCGTTCTTATTGCATTACTCCGTTTTTCCATGAACTTAATACACTAGATGCATGCTGGATAGCGGCCGATGTGTGGAGTAATAGTAGTAGATGCAGGCAGGAGTCGGTCTACTAATCTTGGATGTGATGCCTATATACATGATCATTGTCTTGGATATCGTCATAATTGTTTGCTTTTCTATCAATTGCCCAACATTAGTTTGTCTACCCACCATTGCTATTTTCTCGAGAGAAGCCACTAGTGAAATCTACGGCCACCGGGTCTATTTTCCATCATATACTTTCAGATCCATATTGCCAATTGCCTTTTCTTTTATTTGCTTCTTTATTTTTAGATCTATATTATCAAAAACCAAAAAATACCTTGATGTGTTTTATTTACTTTTATTTGCATCTATAAATCTACTACAATTTTATCCTATCCTTACGTCACTTTTTGGCACCGCTACTCGAAAGGGATTGACAACCCCTTTAACGCGTCGGGTTGCAAGTATTTGTTATTTGTGTGCAGGTACCGTTTACATAGTGTTGTGTCGTTCTCCTACTGGTTCGATAACCTTGGTCCCATCACTGAGGGAAATACCTTACCATTGTTGTGCTGCATCCTCCCTTATTCCTTGGGGAAATGATACGTCTCCGTCATATCTACTTTTCTAAACACTTTTGCCCTCGTTTTGGACTCTAAATTGCATGATTTTAATGGAACTAACCCGGACTGACGCTGTTTTCAGCAGAATTGCCATGGTGTTATTTATGTGCGGAAACAAAAGTTCTCGGAATGACCTGAAACTCCACGGAAATTATTTTTGGAAAATATTAAAAATATTGGCGAAAGAATCAAGGCCAGGGGGCCCACCACCTGTCCACGAGGGTGGAGGGCGCGCCTGCCCCCCTGGGCGCGCCCCCTGCCTCGTGGGCCCCCTGTTGCTCCACCGACCTCAACTCCAACTCCATATATTCGTGTTCGGGGAGAAAAAAATCAGAGAAAAAGATTCATCGCATTTTACGATACGGAGCCGCCGCCAAGCCCTAAACTCTCTCGGGAGGGCTGATCTGGAGTCCGTTCGGGGCTCCGGAGAGGGGAATCAGTCGCCGTCGTCATCATCAACCATCCTCCATCACCAATTTCATAATGCTCACCGCCGTGCATGAGTAATTCCATCGTAGGCTTGCTGGACGGTGATGGGTTGGATGAGATTTATCATGTAATCGAGTTAGTTTTGTTAGAGTTTGATCCCTAGTATCCACTATGTTCTGAGATTGATGTTCCTATGACTTTGCTATGCTTAATGCTTGTCACTAGGGCCCGAGTGCCATGATTTTAGATCTGAACCTATTATGTTTTCATGAATATATGTGAGTTCTTGATCCTATCTTGCAAGTCTATAGTCACCTACTATGTGTTATGATCCGGCAACCCCGAAGTGACAATAATCGGGACCACTCCCGGTGATGACCGTAGTTTGAGGAGTTCATGTATTCACTATGTGTTAATGCTTTGGTCCGGTACTCTATTAAAAGGAGGCCTTAATATCCCTTAGTTTCCATTAGGACCCCGCTGCCACGGGAGGGTAGGACAAAACATGTCATGCAAGTTCTTATCCATAAGCACGTATGACTATATTCGGAATACATGCCTACATTACATTGATGAATTGGAGCTAGTTCTGTGTCACCCTATGTTATGATTGTTACATGATGAACCACATCCGGCCTAATTCTCCATCACCGACCCAATGCCTACGAGCTTTTCACATATTGTTCTTCGCTTATTTACTTTTCCGTTGCTATTGTTACAATCACTACAAAACCCAAAATTATTACTTTTGCTACCGTTACCGTTACTTCCATACTACTTTGCTACTAAATACTTTGCTGCAGATACTAAGTTATCCAGGTGTGGTTGAATTGACAACTCAACTGCTAATACTTCAGAATATTCTTTGGCTCCCCTTGTGTCGAATCAATAAATTTGGGTTGAATACTCTACCCTCGAAAACTGTTGCGATCCCCTATACTTGTGGGTTATCAAGACTATTTTCTGGCACCGTTGCCGGGGAGCATAGCTCTATTCTTTGAGTCACTTGGGATTTATATCTGCTGGTCACTATGAAGAACTTGAAAGACGCGAAAACAACAATTTATCCCTCAACTATGAGGGGAGGTAAGGAACTGCCATCTAGCTCTGCACTTGATTCACCTTCTTTTTCGAGTAAGCTTGCGACACCTAAACCTGCTTCTGCTATTAATTCTGATATGTCGCATATTATTGATGATGCCACTTCTGCTATGCATGATACTTATGATGAAACTACTTCTATGCTTGATACTACTGTGCCACTTGGTGAATTTCTTGATGAACAACTTGCTAGGGCTAGAGAGAATGAAATTATTGAGACTGATAATATTGATGAAAGTGATGATGAAGGCTCTCCCAATAAATATGAATTGCCTGTTGTGCCTGAGGGCTATATTATGGATGAAGAAACTAAAAGAGACTTTCTTGCTTGCAATGATAGAAGTGATCTTAAGAAATTATTAGCTAAGCTGAAACAAAAAACTCTGAATGCTAGAATGAAATATGATCCTGCTTATGCTACTTCACCTATCTTTGTTACTGATAAGGATTATGAATTCTCTATTGATCCTGATATAATTACTTTGGTTGAATTTGATCCTTTTTATGGCTATGAATCTGAAAGTGTTGTGGCACATCTTACTAAATTAAATGATATAGCCACCCTATTCACTAATGATGAGAGAACTCGCTACTTTTATATCCTTAAGATATTTCCGTTCTCATTAAAGGGTGATGCTAAGATATGGTTTAATTCTCTTGATCCTGGTTGTGTGTGTAGTCCCCAGGATATGATTTATTACTTCTCTGCTAAATATTTCCCCGCTCATAAGAAACAAGCTGCTTTAAGGGATATATAGAATTTTGTGCAACTTGAAGAAGAGAGTCTCCCACAAGCTTGGGGGAGGCTTCTCCACTTAATGCTTTGGCTGATCATCCTCTTAAGAAAAATGAAATACTTGATATCTTTTATAATGGACTAACCGATGCTTCCAGAGATTACCTGGATAGTTGTGATGGTTCTGTTTTCAGGGAAAGAACACCGGATGAAGCTGAAACTCTATTGAATAATATGTTGAAAAATGAAAATAATTGGACACTTCCTGAACCAGCTCCTGAGCCTATTCCTAAACCAACTCCGAAGAAAAGAGGTGTTCTATTTCTCAGTCCTGAAGATATGCAAGAGGCAAAGAAATCTATGAAAGAAAAAGGTATAAAAGCTGAAGATGTTAAGAATTTACCTCCTATTGAAGAAATACATGGTCTTAATTTACCGCCTGTTGAAGAAATACCTGATTTCAATCCATTACCTATTGAAGAAGTACGCGGTCTTGATAACCCGACACAGGTAGTAAAGGTAAATTCTCTCTATAGATTTGATGAAGGTGATATTCCTCGTTATAAGTCTGCTAGACAATGCTTAGATGAGTTTGACAATTTTATTGTTGAACAAGAAAACTTCAATGCTTATATTGGTAGACAATTGAAATATAATTCCGATATGCTTGAACACTTGGGTGATTATATGTCTAGAGTTAAAGGTGAACTTAAAATCATTAGTAAACATGCTTCTATGGTTACCACTCAAGTAGAACAAGTACTTAAAGCTCGAAATGATCTGCTCAACGAAATGAATAATAAGAATAATGACTATGCTGTCAGAGTGGCTACTAGAACTGGTAAAATGACTCAGGAACCTTTGTATCCTGAAGGCCACCCTAAGAGAATTGAGCAAGGTTCTCAGAGAAATAATATAGATGCACCTAGTCCTTCTAAAAGGAAGAAAAAGAAAAATGATAGGACTTTGCATGCTTCTAGTGAACCTATTGCTGGACCACCTAAGAATCCCAATGATATTTCTATTTTTGATGCTGAAACACAATCTGGAAATGAACATGAAACTAGTGATAATATTAATAATGATGTTCATGTTGGTGCTCAACCTAGCAATGATAATGATGTAGAGATTGAACCTGTTGTTGATCTTGATAACCCACAATCAAAGAATCAACGTTATGATAAGAGAGACTTTGTTGCTAGGAAGCATGATAAAGAAAGAGAACCATGGGTTCAGAAACCCATGCCTTTTCCTCCCAAACCATCCAAGAAAAAGGATGATGAGGATTTTGAGCGCTTTGCTGAAATGATTAGACCTATCTTCTTGTGTATGCGATTGACTGATATGCTGAAAATGAATCCATATGCTAAGTACATGAAAGATATTGTTACTAATAAAAGAAAGATACCGGAAGCTGAAATTTCCATCATGCTTGCTAATTACACTTTCAAGGGTGGAATACCTAAGAAACTAGGAGATCCAGGAGTACCCACTATACCATGCTCCATTAAAAGGAACTATGTTAAAACTGCTTTATGTGATCTTGGAGCCGGTGTTAGTGTTATGTCTCTCTCTTTATATCGTAGACTTGATTTGAATAAGTTGACACCTACTGAAATATCTTTCCAAATGGCTGATAAATCAACTGCTATACATTTCGGTATTTGTGAGGATGTGCCTGTTGTAGTTGCAAACCTTACTATTTTAACGGACTTTGTTATTCTTGATATTCCCGAGGATGATAGTATGTATATTATTCTTGGAAGACCTTTTTTGAATACTGCAGGGGCTGTTATTGATTGCAACAAAGGCAATGTCACTTTTCATGTTAATGGTAATGAGCATATGGTACACTTTCCGAGGAAACAACCTCAAGTTCATAGTATCAATTCTATTGGAAAAATTACATCGATCGTTTTTGGAGGTTTTGAATTTCCTCTTCGTACTGTCAAAAAGAGATATGATATTCTTATTATTGGGGATCTGCATATCCCCATTGAGGTAACATAGTGTTATTTGAAATTTCTCCAGTTTCATGCGATTCGGAATGAGTTTGTTAACAAGACCTGATCAACCTTGTTAGTGGATTCCTTTTGATAAGCGTGAGATGGATGAAGTTAGAAAGCACAACCTTCTGTACCCTCCTTTTACTTTTTGTTATTTAGAATAAATAAAGTAAAAATAGTATTTTTCTGTCAGTTTTCTGATTTATCCGTGCAATATAAAAATACCCCGAAAATAAAAGTTCTCCAAATGCCCCGAAATTGGAATATGATTTTTCTGGAATATTTGAGAATATCTGGCACTGAGAACACAGCAGGGGGAGCAAGCACCTGGCCACGAGGGTCCAGGGCACGCCCCCTGCCTCGTGGGCCCATAGTGGCTCCCCTCCACTTATTCCTGCACCCACACACTCCTTCTTCCTCCCAAAAAAATCACCATCCAACTCAAGCACGAGTTCTAGCTCATTTTGCTATGATTTTCGATCTCCTTGCTCAAAGCACCTCTTACAAAACTTCTTTGGGGGATTGTTCCTTGGTATGTGACTCCTCCATTGGTCCAATTAGTTTTTGTTCTATTGCTTTATTCATTGCAAATTTGTGCTGCCTAGGTGACCATATTCTTGAGCTTGCATGTCCAAATTATATGGCTCCAAGTAGTTCTAACGCATGATATAGGCTCTAGGCACTTGTAGGAGTAGTTGCTATCAATTTAGTTGAGCTTGGTTCACTTTTATTTTGAAGTTACTAAAAATTTCAGAAATTTTTCAGAGGAAGAAATATGTTTAGGAAAATGTACCAAGGTGGCCCTTCAAGGAAGCAAGGACCCAGGCTCGCAATGCGCGATGCCGATGATGAGCCACCAAGGAACGCTCCAGTGCGGCCTTGTGAATGGCCTTCAGAAGACTTTATGGATCGAGCGGGAATCAAGGAAGAATTTAACGCATATTTGCGTAACGCTGATCTGTGAGCTTCGAGGCAGAAAAGTGCCGTCAATACCACTATCTCACTAGTTCCTTTGTGAGGAGGTTTGAATTTTCATCTTCACGCAATTCTCAAACTGTCCTGTTTGATCTATATGAAAATTCTTATACTATGGACCTAGAGGATTTTACCACTGCTTGCAAACTTCCACAATGGGGTAGTACTAGTGAACCTCGCAAATCTGATTTTAGAGATTTTCTTGCTAGTATAACTTTGGGGGAATCTAGAGATATAGCACAAGCTACCATAGGGAGCATTCATTTTCCTGCTATACATTATATTGCTCTCTTTATAGGTAGGTGCATAAATGGTAAAGATGAAGCATGTCATATGTGTGTCCCTGACCTCAGTGTTCTCAGAGCGCTGTGTTAGGAGATAAACGTTATAATTTCGGAGCCATTGTTGCACGTAGGTTGCATAATAATAGATTTAATGGAGATTTCTTTGGTGGAATTTATGCAACCCGTTTAGCTGATTTTCTTGGTGTAACCATACGCGATGATGATATTGAATTGACTCCTACTTATCTAGACTTTAATGCTATGGTTCATCATCAGGTTGTCGAGAGGAATGAACCACCTCTCCAGTACCGACTAATCTTTGACAGGTGTCACACCGTCAATATTGTTCTCCCTGCCCCTACTCTCTTTGACTTCCAGGCAAAGGGGAGACATTTTATAACCAGGGAGGAGGCAAATGAGTACGAAAGGAGGATGAGCGCAGCTCGTCTCCAAGCTGCAGCCCACGATGCGATAGCTGCTGCATCTCAGTACGACCCCAACTACAACTTTGGATATCCGCCAGGCCATCCGTGGCCATAGACCAACTTAGGCCAAAAGCCTAAGCTTGGGGGAGTACGTATCTCTCACCGACATTATATTCATGTTTACACACTCATTGCTAGATGTCGGTGCTCATACTTTTTCATTGTATTATCCATGCTAGTTTATTTTCCTTTTTCTTGTTTTCTTCTTGTGTGTTTGATAAACCTTATGAAAAACAAAAAAATTAGTTGTAGCATTTAGCTAGTTTACCTTTCTTGCTGTAGTAGTAATAATTAAAAGAAAACCCAAAAATATTTCCTGTTCTTCTTTTGCTTGTTGGGAGCTTTCCCGTGTAAATAGTTTTATTTCTTTTCTTTGGGGATCGATAGGAGAAGACCATAATGAAATTGTTGAAGTGGCTCTTATATGCATTATTGTTGATTTAACCAAGAGCCCATATTGCCTTGTCTTCTCCTGTTTATTGAATGCTCGTAGATTCCAGCTTAGTCCAATGCACGTGCACTCTTATTATTTTCACATCGTTCGGTCGTGCAAGTGAAAGGCAATTATGACGATATATGATGGACTGATTGAGATGAGAGAAGCTGGTATGAACTCGACCTCTCTTGTTTTTGTAAATATGATTAGTTCACCGTTCCTGATTCAGCCTATTATGAATAAACATGTTTTCAATGACAATTAGAGATTATAGTTGCTTATGCCATGCTTAATTAGCTAGGAATTTATAATGGTTTACCTTGTGTGCCAACATGCTATTAAAATGGTTGTGATGTGGTATGATGGGGTGGTATCCTCCTTTCAATGATTCAAGTGACTTGACTAGGCACATGTTCACACATGTAGTTGAAACAAATCAACATAGCCTTCACGATATTTATGTTCATGGTGGATTATATCCTACTCATGCTTGCACTCAATGTTTATTAATTTTAATGCATGTTCATGACTGTTGTCGCTCTCTAGTTGGTCGCTTCCCAGTCTTTTGCTAGCCTTCACTTGTACTAAGCGGGAATAGTACTTGTGCATCCAATCCCTTAAACCCCAAAGTTATTCCATATGAGTCCACTATACCTTCCTATATGCGGTATCTACCTGCCGTTCCAAGTAAATTTGTATGTGCCAAACTCTAAACCTTCAAATGAAATTCTGTTTTGTATGCTCGAATAGCTCATGTATCAACTAGGGTTGTCCGTATCTTCCATGCTAGGAGGGTTATTCTCAAGAGGAGTGGACTCCGCTCCTCACTCACGAGAAAATGGCTGGTCACCGGGATGCCCAGTCCCATGCTTTATGCAAATCAAATCAAAATAATTGCAAACAAAACTCCCCCTGGGACTGTTGTTAGTTGGAGGCACTCGTTGTTTCGAGCAAGCCATGGATTGATGCTTGTTGGTGGAGGGGAGTATAAACTTTACCATTCTGTTTGGGAACCGCCTATAATGTGTGTAGCATGGAAGATATCGCCATCTCTCAGTTGTTATGTTGACAATGAAAGTATGCTATTCAAAATATTATTTATCTCTATTTCAAAATCGAGCTCTGGCACCTCTACAAATCCCTGCTTCCCTCTGCGAAGGGCCTATCTATTTACTTTTATGTTGAGTCATCACCCTCTTATTAAAAAGCACCAGCTGGAGAGCACCGCCGTCATTTGCATCCATTACTATTAGTTTATATTGGGTATGACTATGATTGGATCTCTTTTACCATGAATTACAATGTTTAGTCAGTCCTTGATCTTTAAAGGTGCTCTGCATTTATGTTTTGCGGTCTCAGAAAGGGCTAGCGAGATACCATCTTGTTATATCATATTATGATTGTTTTGAGAAAGTGTTGTCATCCGAGATTTATTATTATTGCTCGCTAGTTGATTATTCCATTGACATGAGTAAACATGAGACCTAAATGTTATTGTGAATATGGTTAGTTCATAATCTTTGCTGAAAACTTGAATGCTAGCTTTACATATTTACAACAACAAGAGCAAACAGAGTTTGTAAAAGTTTTTCTTTATCACTTTCAATTTGTCAACTGAATTTCTTGAGGACAAGCAAAGGTTTAAGCTTGGGGGAGTTGATACGTCTCTGTCGTATCTACTTTGCCAAACGCGTTTGCCCTTGTTTTGGACTCTAACTTGCATGATTTGAATGGAACTAACCCGTACTGACGCTGTTTTCAGCAGAATTGCCATGGTGTTATTTATGTGCAGAAACAAAAGTTCTCGGAATGACCTGAAACTCCACGGAACTTTTTTTTGGAAAATATTAAAAATATTGGCGAAAGAATCAAGGCCAGGGGGCCCACCACCTGTCCATGAGGGTGGGGGGCGCGCCTGCCCCCCTGGCGCGCCCCCCTGCCTCGTGGGCCCCCTGTTGCTCCACCGACCTCAACTCCAACTCCATATATTCGTGTTCGGGGAGAAAAAATCAGAGAAAAAGATTCATCGCGTTTTACGATACAGAGCCGCCACCAAGCCCTAAACTCTCTCGGGAGGGCTGATCTGGAGTCCGTTCGGGGCTCCGGAGAGGGGAATCCGTCGCCGTCGTCATCATCAACCATCCTCCATCACCAATTTCATGATGCTCACCGCCGTGCGTGAGTAATTCCATCGTAGGCTTGCTGGACGGTGATGGGTTGGATGAGATTTATCATGTAATCGAGTTAGTTTTGTTAGGGTTTGATCCCTAGTATCCACTATGCTTTGAGATTGATGTTGCTATGACTTTGCTATGCTTAATGCTTGTCACTAGGGCCCGAGTGCCATGATTTCAGATCTGAACCTATTATATTTTCATGAATATATGTGAGTTCTTGATCCTATCTTGCAAGTCTATAGTCACCTACTATGTGTTATGATCCGGCAACCCCGAAGTGACAATAATCGGGACCATTCCCGGTGATGACCGTAGTTTGAGGAGTTCATGTATTCACTATGTGTTAATGCTTTGGTCTGGTACTCTATTAAAAGGAGGCCTTAATATCCCTTAGTTTCCATTAGGACCCTGCTGCCACGGGAGGGTAGGACAAAACATGTCATGCAAGTTCTTTTCCATAAGCACGTATGACTATATTCGGAATACATGCCTACATTACATTGATGAATTGGAGCTAGTTCTATGTCACCCTATGTTATGATTGTTACATGATGAACCACATCCGGCATAATTCTCCATCACCGATCCAATGTCTACGAGCTTTTCACATATTGTTCTTCGCTTATTTACTTTTCCGTTGCTATTGTTACAATCACTACAAAACCCAAAAATATTACTTTTGCTACCGTTACCGTTACTTCCATACTACTTTGCTACTAAATACTTTGCTGCAGAAACTAAGTTATCCAGGTGTGGTTGAATTGACAACTCAACTGCTAATACTTGAGAATATTCTTTGGCTCCCCTTGTGTCGAATCAATAAATTTGGGTTGAATACTCTACCCTCGGAAACTGTTGCGATCCCCTATACTTGTGGGTTATTAGGAAACACCGATGCATCTCAAGCGACATCAAGCAGCAGCAGCGCGAGCAAGTGAGAGAGAGCCGGAGTACCAGCAGCGCGAGCGAGTGAGCGAGCGAGAGCCGGATCAGCAGTAGCGCGAGTGAGTGCCAGAGCAACAACAGCGCGAGCGGGCGAGTGAGAGCCGGAGCAGCAGCAGCAGATCCAGCTGGTATGGACACCGCCGCCGAAGGGGCCTCGCACTCAGGGAGAGCCGTCATGGAGATATCGCCCACGGCGCCGACTTCGAGGTAGCCGCGCCATGGGAGTGCGGGATGGAGCACCGTCGGTGCCGGGAGGTCGAGTTAAGGAGAAGGTGTGATGCGATGAGTGTACAACCTCTTTGGTGGCGCCGAGTAGGCCTCGGCTTCGTCCGAGGAGCCAGTGAGGATGTTGCAGTTCCGGTGGAGCAGGTTAAGGCGGTGCTGTGGGGATGGAGCAGCCGCGATAGACGAGGCGATCATTGGAGCAGCTCCTTGGAGGTGGAGGACGGGGCGGCTGAACCGGCGGGACGACGAGATCAATGACGGATCCTCATCCGAGGAGGTGGATGAGGGACGTCGAGTTGTTGCGATGGATGATGTTGTCGGGGAAGAGGCTCCGGCTAGGCAGTGGTGAGGTGGCGGATGAAGGAGGGTGGGGTTTCGCGGCTGGAGCAGAGAGGTTATGGTGGCCTGGGATTTCGAATGGCGAAAAGGAGGCGATGGGAGGGGGGAACCATGACTTAGGGACGCGCTTGTCCAAAATGTAGGGTGTGTTACAAAAGTACCCCCACCGATTTGAACTAGCGGCCCTTTTGGCTCGGGGTTATAAGGAGGATTTCACGTGTCGGGATTCGGCAGCTGGAGGGAGTTTTCGCGCACATTGTAATTTCGGGATAGCAAGGCGCGGGTTGTGAAGGCGCGAGTTTTGGTAGCACGATATCTGAATTTTTGGGATATAACAAGGCATGGGTTGAATTTTAGGGACAAGCCTAACGTGTAATATTGTACGTACCGAATCAATTCGCACTTCCCTCAATGAAAAAAAGGAAAAAAAATTAAAACTATTCACACCACACAAAGATAGTCTTGTCCCGTTTTACTCTACAAATGCTATTCAAAGCTATGAATCCATGTTATGTCCAATTAAATTTTTTCGCCGGCTGTATAATGCGTGTAACCTACTCATACCAGCATTTTAGTACATTCCAAATGTATATACTAACGCTGCAATTCGAACTAAATTTGAATTCGTTTCTCTATTTGAATAAGAATCTACAATCATGATTGTTGCCAGCTTAAACCATCATTCGTGTATTACCTTAACAACACACCACATGATTACTATAGAGATAGATATGAACTATGTGTACTATATGAACTCGAATTCAAATTTTTGAATACACTTGATGTTGATTCCAAATAATAGTACATTTGATGTACTAACTAGATATTCATAATCTAAACCATGTTCTATACGTACACCGTGTTTATCATACAAAGTATAGTGCCCCGCCCCCCACGTTATGACAAGTATTTAGCCCTGAGCTGCAAAAGCCACACATTATCCCAATGTTCCATATATTATATGTAGTATAACATGTTCATAACCACACCATGCATATCACCATTATATATATTCATTCATGCATGCGTCGGTTTAAAACACTATTATATCTTCTTCAAATATCCGAATCCACTTTTTTATAATGAATTATGATCTTTGTTCATCTTTTACACCTTCACGATCCTCTTCTTTTTGTAGCTAGCTAGCGCTAACTTTCTATCGTGCATGCACACGCCCGCCCCCTCTCACCCCCCCCCTCAGCGTCCCCTCCATCACGCACATTCGTTATTTCTCTTTAGGTCGTTCACCCACAATGTGTGTAGGCCCCCCGGCTCCTTCTTTCTAGCACACACCGGTCAATATACCTCTCTAGCCAAGTGTGCCTACCACAAACACACATTTCCCCTCTTCTCTTCTCACCGTCAATGCCCCCCTATGTCCAGTATGGTTCCACGCAGGTGCACACTCCCGCCCCTATTTTCATCGATCTCATACTCGCACACTCCTCCCCCCTCGACATAGTAGGCCTCTCGCACCACCTCCTAGCCGCACCCCTCTCCCCCTGTCCGTCTCTCCGGACATTATTTGCTTCTAACACATGCATGCATGTATACATACCGATCTCCCTACATATAGCTAGGTCGACTATAATTCTTTTTCCCCATGCACCAATCAACTTATCTCACTAGTTATGTCTCTCCCTTTCTCGGAGACACAACTATTGATCTTCCTATGTAGTTACGTCTGCTTACCACAACCATATCGTCCCCCCTCTTCATCCTTGCATACCTCCCGACCCGTCTCTCACACGCACATGCATAGACAAGCAGACATCCCCTCTCTTATTGATATTGCACTCATACCCTCCGTTTGTCTAGCAGGCCTCTCCCACCATTTGCGAGAAGCAACTCCACCGCCAACCCTACCACACTCCACCTTTGTCTTTCTCCCAACCTTATTCCTCTACTACACATATGCATGGATGTCGATCGATCTCCCTCAATACATAGCTAGGTCTCTCTCCTTCTCCACGCATATATTAGTCGATCTACCTCTCTATAGTTAGGTCTCTTCCCCCTCTCCCCCCCACACACACCGATAGTTGAACGTTGTAGGTAGGTATCCGTGCCACAGAGAAAAACTGCACGTCTGCCCTCTCACATTTCAGTAGGCCAGCCGCCCTGTATCTTTGACATGGGCAAACACAAATTCGATGTCACTCTTTATCCATCACGCACCCACACACTTCATCCTAGTTTTTGACTCTATCGATATCTCTCGCCGATGATCCCTCCACTCTCTTCTCATGGATCGCTCCCTCTATATATGATATATCCATGACCCTGTTTCACACACATTGCTTGTGTTATGTTTTTTTGTTTGACATATCATCGACACATTGCCTCTGTTTCACACAAATCATCTCTCTCACACCCACCCACGTACGTACCTGCACCTAAAGAAGAGGTGCACGCACGACGCGCGTACTCATGTCTAATTCCCGGTCACACCCGCGCGGGTACATGGTGGAGTTCATTTCTATACGAAAAGGCAACCCACGTGATAATTTGACACGTGTAGCGGTTGTTTACTCGAAGGAGGGTCGTGTACCACGCGTAGACAGAACAAAGTTCGACTTGACGCATTAAATAAAGTTATATTCCTCAATGGCACGTACAGAATATAAAACGATTGTCGTTGGGAAAAAAGAAAAATCCGCTCCACTATATACAATGGAGCCTGCCTGCCGGGGTTTCTCTCTCGTCACACTATCTCACACTAGGCGGAAGTGGCCTCTCTCTCTCACTATTGGTCACTGATCCGGCTGCATCCCGTCCGCCGGCGGAAAAGGGGGATGTGCATCGTTTCTCCATTCGACGATGTTTAGGCAGCACGTCCCGATCTGTGGTACCCGTCGTTCTCTCTGACCAAGCTCCGGCGCGGTAGGGCCTTCGCCACTTGCTCGCTGCTGCAGTATGGGAAGATCCCAGCCACCGACGCCCTCCTAGTTACATCCCGACGACCCTCAGGTATAGCTTCCTCCGGCCTTGCTCCACTGCCCATCTTCCCACGTTGTTGCATGTGAAAAATCCTGCATGTGGATCTTCTTTAGTTGTTTGCTTAAAACGTATCTCGGCCAGCATACTTTCCATATGGCAATCTCGTCCTCAAACCGTTTTTGATAAACCACCATGCTGTTATCTTTCCCATATTACATGGAATATGCTTCTTTTTTGTCGGCGTATGTGTCTTCAACTCGTGTTATTGGGCAGTAATTGTTTTCTTTCTACCTCCTTTTGCAACCAGGACTATCCATTTCACATTATTGCTATTGCGACCTTCTAGTGAACTGCACAAATCACTTTTTTATTAAGAGTGTTTTGTGCAGTTTCGCCAAAATGTCACACGGGCAACGTTTTTATACTTCTGTGGAACTGCAGAAAGGGAGATTGGATTTGCTATCCTCCTCATCCAACTTCGTGCCTAATCTTCTCCAACAAGTAGTTAGTCCTAAAGAGAGATCGTAGAGGTGATCGGATTCTATTTGTGTGTGTTATGTTTCATCGTCTAGTTCCACTATTATTGTAATCACACTGACTGAATATCTTTGCAAACAGGGATGATCAGCTCGATTTTAGTGGAGCTGCACAAAATGATCAGATTGTGATGTCCTCCATACACCTCTTTTTTGGCTACAGTGTTGGGTGAAACTAGCTGCCAACCAATGAACATTGTGCTCAGGAAATGGAGCCATGCCTACGAACAACATCGATCAATTATATATTTTTCTTTATTTGTACACCTTCTCACAACTTTGTCTTCAATTGTGATGTGAATATTGGCGCTGATCTGCGAACCATTGAGATGCATTAGCAGCCATGGTAGTTTCATTTGTATTTGATGGAATGTTGTAACGAGACAATCTTGAGGCAAGAGGACACATGAATCCTAAGTTGAAACCTTTTTTTCCTGCGAGAACCAAAGTTGAAACCTTCATAGCATCACAGTACAATTTCATTATGCTGGAACATTATGCGTACATATAAACAAATCCTGAAGGATTGATAGTAATGCCAGAAACAATTCAACTTCGTTTCACCAACATGTGGGACATCCTTCATCCGGCTCCACCTGCCATGCAGCAATATTGAGTGCACAACTGCAGGGAAGATTCACCCCGGTCGTTGCACCGCAGTAATAATGACTAGTGAGCAGTCAAATCACAGAGCCCCTCCTTCGCCACAGTAAGTTGCTCGGACGAAGCAACCATCATTTCTCTCTTCGTTGAATCCGCTAGTACTCCAATATTCCCAGAGTAATAAGTTTCTCGGGCGAAGCAACCATCACTTCACCTTTCCCACAGTAAGTACTACCTCCTTTTTTTATTCTAGAAACAATCACACGTGAATATTGGACGGTAGCAGCACAACAACTGAAACAAAAATCAAAACCAACCAATGAACTACTACTAATGGTGAGAGTTTGCTAGTATCATGTACTCCGTCTGTCCATGTATATAGGGCTTAATGTGTTTTCCAAGACTAACTTTGGCCCTGTTTGGATCCATGGGTTAGAGTTAGTTTGAGCTAGTTGGGGCTCAAAGATCCCTAAAGTACCCAAACATGAGGGTTAAATTGGAGAAAGTTGCACCAAACCCACCAAAAAAACTATCCCACCCAAGAGGTGCTAATTGGAGATAGTTCTCATTGGACCCACTGAAAAATCACTTTTCTCTCTCTATCCTGCCAGCCAAGTGGTGCTAATTGGATCTCGTTCTCGTGGGGCCCATTGAAAAATCACTTTTCTCTCTCCATCAAGTGCATTTATTGTCAATCTAACCCTGTCATCCAAACACCTCTTTGGCTAGAGTTAGTTCAGGGTTAGTCATGAGTTAGTCTAACCTCTACCTAAGTTAGAGTATCCAAACAGGAGCAGTATAGGACATGCAAGTTGCTAAAAGCATACCAACAAATTCGTACGTGAAAGGATCTTTTTTTTGTAATGGAACGTGAAAGGATCTTTGAATGATATAATTTTCAAATTATATAAAATCTTATCAATAGTCAAAGGCAACCTCGAAGAATACATTAGGCCCTATATAAAATCTTATCAATTATCAAAACCAAGTGTTACTACTACACCAAACAAGTTCAAAGCGAGAAACTGGACCCACTCACGGCACGGCACGCCTGTCTCGTTTGGTCCGTCGATCAAAGCGCTTCCTCTTCTTGGCATAATAATAGAGTACAGTAATTTTTTTAGAATGCTCTTGGCATGTCGCTAACATGTGATGAGTTAACCGACCTCAATATAAGGCAAAACCACCAGCCCGATGCACTTTGAGAGAGACGAGGAGCGAGAAGCGATACGGGCTGGTGGATTACTAGAGCTAGGTGTCGCACGGAGGCTAAGAAATATGGTGATATTGTGGGTTGGCCATGTATGATGTAACTACACTGGGCTGCCGTGTTTTGGACTCTTTCGGTCTACTGTGGAGAAGATTGGGTAGATTTTATATCGCCGAATAAAAATATTAAAGAGTCTAGACGCTCCACCGCGAGGTTTCTTGCTCCTTCTCGGTCGTGAGAAAGCGTTCTTCTAAGTTTTGCCGACACGTGGGACTTCCAGCATCCAGGTCCACATGTCATGCAAGAAAATGGAGTTAAGTATAGTAGGAGAGATTCACCAACGGTCATGAATGTAGGTGGAGTACGTGCATGAATCACCCGGAAAAAAAGGAATACGAGCACGAAGAGAAGAGGTGTAGGCACCGACGCATGTACTCTTTGCCTCTTTCCCTAATACTCACGCGCGGGTACACGACGAGCTCATTTATGTATGAAGAGGAAGCTCACCAGATAATTTGGCGAGTGTAGTAGTTGTTCATGGGAACCATGCATGGACGAATCAAAGTTCGATCATGACACGGTGGCGCGTTTTTTATAAATTAAGTTATTCTATTCGATGGCACGTACGCAACATTATTTTCTCAATGGAACGTGAATCGTGCACGCACTAAATGATGGAGCACGGGATGGTAGCCATGGATATGGTCAGCCCTTTTTGGAGACTAATATACTACTTTTGATGTGTCCCGTCAACTCGCAAACAAGGAGCAGATTTGCTTACTACTAGTACGAACTCTCCCTCGCGCACGCGCGCGCGGTGGCTCGCATGACAAGGAGAAGCTTTTGCTTTACTATAGACTTATATATATAGTTATGTACTATTTGTGTAAAATAGTATGTGTTTTGAGTCATAAATTTGCAAATTATTATTACTTCATTTTCAAAGTCGCGTCAACTTTGGTTATTATGGTATATACCGAAACCATACCGAAATAATTTGGTATATACCGAAACCGAACCGTATTTTAATTTCATACCGTATTTACTGAAGTATCAATACCGTACAAACCGAAAAACCATATAAACCGAACCTTCTAAACCGAATAAACCGAACACACAGAGTGAACAATAGTGCGCTTAATACAGGCGGTGGAAGTGCAGCAGTTCATTCGATGTCAGACTGCCAGAAGTATCTATATTGTAGTACCATCATCATTGTTCGACTTCCGGAAGAGGCAAAGAGCCAAGCGCACGGTCACCTACTCACAGTATAACTGGCCATGTTTGCACGAATTGTTTAACGTAGTACAATCTGAGTGGATTGCTCCAGTGGTCATCACACGTGAGCCAATCGATTCACACCCTTTCGCCCTCAATTTTGTCTCGCGTTCCTTCCTCCGTCCAGCACGCTGACAAGTGGGCCCCATGTCATGTATGTCAACGTGGTAGTCAATTATTTTGCCAGAGTCAGCTATCACACCCTTTCGATGCCACGTCAATGTACCCACTAAAAACAAGTTAGACTTGTTCGGTTCGACCGCCTCCCTAAGTGTTTGGAGAGGAATTGGCCGTCGCAAGGCGGTTCTATTGGTGGGCAGGCAGCAAAAAATAGGGGAAAATGTGCGAACCAGCTAGACGAGAGATTTGGTTGATTTTATACTGCTGAATAATATAAAATATTACGAGTGCAGACGCTCCACCGCGAGGTTCCTTGCTCCTTCTCGGTCGTTGGGAATCTATGTTCTTCCACTGTTTTTTTACATGAGCTTTGTTTATCCTTTTGACAACACGCAGGACATCTAGCATCAAGGTGCACGTGTCATGCAAGAAAATGGAGATAAACAGTGCGTAAGTGAGTCATACACTTCGATGGCACCTAGTACTACGCAATATTTTTTCTCCTCGATGGCACGTGAATAGTGCACGTACTAAATGATGGAGCACGGGATGGTAGCCATGGACATGGTCGGCCCTTTTCGAAGAGAGTACTAAATAAATTTGATGTGTCCCGTCAACTCGCAGAACGATGAGAAGCTTGCTTACTATGCCTTCTCCCTCACCAACGCATGTGCTGTGGCTCGCAGCACAAGAAGAAACTTTTGCTTACAAGCGGTGGACGTGCAGTAGTTCATTTGGTGTCAGATTGCCAGAAGTACTACTGTAGTACCATCATTATTGTTCGACTTCCGGAAGAGGAGAAGAGCCAAGCGCAAGGTCACCCACTAACCTAGTACAGTAGTATACTATAGCCAAAGCTGGTCCACCTTTTTAGAGCATGCTTAATTAATATAGGCGGCCCTTGAAGCGGCACATCATTTAGAGCAAGTACTCTCTTCGTAGGAACTTAAAACGCAGAAATAGGAAAAATAAAGGTTTGGAGTGGCATGTCCACTTGAATCCCATAGCATTAACACAGTGTTCCACTAAAAAACAAAAACCAGAGTGTCTGACGCAGGAAAAACAAAGGAAGTGAAAAAAACTTGGAGTGGATGCTAGACGGCCTATATTGCAGGATGGTAGGCACACCATCATCACCAACTCTGTTTTTATAAGAGTAGAGAGTAGAGATAGAGATAGAGAAACCCGTGTGGAATGCGAGAAACCCACTCTGGCCACACACGTCCGTTCAGAAGCAGGACGCCGGCCAAGCTCCTCCTTCCATCATTTTCTCCACTCTTTCGGCGGCATCCGACAAGCAGGATGAGTAGTTCTCTAACATAAAAGCCGTCTGGGTGGCCCGCCGAGCCCAGCAGTTACGAGCGAGGCAGCTCGCTGCTCCACCTACCTCGCCTAGCCCATCGGAGGTAGTTGCCACACTAAGCCAACGCGTGGTTCTTCAACTGTCCGCTCCAATACAGCTCGAGGAAGAGTGCCGACTTGCTCCACGCCGAATTGTCGGTGAGCACGGTGACACGGGCACAAATCTCAATTTTAGTGGAACCTCCTGTGAGCTGACCTCATGGTGCTCTAGGTATTCCTACATCTTAACTAGGTAGATGTTGGGGAACGCCGTAATTTCAAAAACATTCCTACAACACACACAAGATCCATCTAGGTGATGCATAGCAACGAGTGGGAGAGTGTGTCCACGTACCCTCGTAGACCGAAAGCGGAAGCGTTTTATCAATGCAGTTGATGTAGTCGTATGTCTTCACGATCCGACTGATCCTAGCACCGAACGTACGGCACCTCCGTGTTCAGCACACGTTCAGCTCGATGACGTCCCTCGTACTCTTGATCCAGTTGAGGCCGAGGGAGAGTTCCGTCAGCACGACGGCGTGGCGACGGTGATGATGAAGTTACCGGCACAGGGCTTCGCCTAAGCACTACGATGATATGACCGAGGTGTGTAACTGTGGAGGGGGGCACCGCACACGGCTAAGAGATTGTATTTTGTGCCTTTGGGGTATCCCCTGCCCACGTATATAAAGGAGGGAGGAGGAGGAGGCCGGACCTAGAGGGGGCGCGCCAAGTGTGGGGAGTCCTACTAAGACTCCCAAGTCCTAGTAGGATTCCCCTTTTCCTTTCCGGAGTAGGAGAGAAGAAAGAGGGAAAGAGAGAGGGAGTAGGAAAGGGCAAGGGGGGCGCCGCCCCCTTTCCCCTAGTCCAATTTGGACCCATGGGGGGCGCGCGCCTCCTTCCCTTTGGCATGCCTCCTCTATTCCCGTATGGCCCAATAAGGCCCAATACTTCTCCCGGCGAATTCCCGTAACTCTCCGGTACTCCAAAAAATACGCGAATCACTCGGAACCTTTACGATGTACGAATATATCCTTCCAATATATCGATCTTTACCTCTCAACCATTTTGATACTCCTCGACATGTCCCCGATCTCATCCGGGAATCCAAACAAACTTCGGTCATAAATCACATAACTCATAATACAGATCGTCATCGAACGTTAAGCGTGCGGACCCTACGGGTTCGAGAACTATGTAGACATGACTGATACACATCTCCGATCAATAACCAATAGCGGAACCTGGATGCTCATATTGGCTCCTACATATTCTACGAATATCTTTATCGGTCAAACCGCATAACAACATACGTTGTTCCCTTTGTCATTGGTATGTTACTTGCCCGAGATTCGAAAGTCGGTATCCTCATACCTAGTTCAATCTTGTTACCGGCAAGTCTCTTTACTCGTTCTGTAATGCATCATCCCGCAACTAACTCATTAGTCACAATGCTTGCAAGGCTTATAGTGATGTGCATTACCGAGAGGGCCCAGAGATACCTCTCCGATACACGGAGTGACAAATCCTAATCTCGATCTATGCCAACTCAACAAACACCATCAGAGACACCTGTAGAGCATCTTTATAATCACCCAGTTACGTTGTGACGTTTGATAGCACACAAGGTGTTCCTCCGGTATTCGGGAGTTGCATAATCTCATAGTCTGAGGAACATGTATAAGTCACAAAGAAAGCAGTAGCAATGAAACTGTAACAATCATAATGCTAAGCTAACGAATGGGTCTTGTCCATCACATCATTCTCCTAATGATGTGATCCCGTTCATCAAATGACAACACATGTCTATGGTTAGGAAACATAACCATCTTTGATAAACGAGCTAGTCAAGTAGAGGCATACTAGGGACACTTTGTTTTGTCTATGTATTCACACATGTACTAAGTTTCTGGTTAATACAATTCTAGCATGAATAATAAACATCTATCATGAAATAAGGAAATAAATAATAACTTTATTATTGCCTCTAGAGCATATTTCCTTCAGTCTCCCACTTGCACTAGAGTCAATAATCTAGTTCACATTGCCATGTGATTTAACACCAATAGTTCACATCACCATGTGATTAACACCCATAGTTCACATCGCCATGTGACCAACACTCAAAGGGTTTACTAGAGTCAATAATCTTAGTTCACATCGCCATGCGATTAACACCCAAAGAGTACTAAGGTGTGATCATGTTTTGCTTGTGAGAGAAGTTTAGTCAACGGGTCTGCCATATTCAGATCCGTATGTATTTTGCAAATTTCTATGTCAACAATGCTCTGCACGGAGCTACTCTAGCTAATTGCTCCCACTTTCAATATGTATCCAGATTGAGACTTAGAGTCATCTGGATCAGTGTCAAAACTTGCATCGACGTAACCCTTTACGACGAACCTTTTGTCACCTCCATAATCGAGAAACATATCCTTATTACACTAAGGATAATTTTGACCGCTGTCCACTGATCTACTCCTAGATCACTATTGTACTCCCTTGACAAACTCTGTGTAGGGTATACAATAGATTTGGTACACAGCATGGCATACTTTATAGAACCTATGGCTGAGGCATAGGGAATGACTTTCATTCTCTTTCTATCTTCTGCCGTGGTCGGGCTTTGAGTCTTACTCAATTTCACACCTTGCAATACAGGCAAGAACTCCTTCTTTGACTGTTCCATTTTGAACTACTTCAAAAATATTTCAAGGTACGTACTCACTGAAAAAACTTATCAAGCGTCTTGATCTATCTCTATAGATCTTGATGCTCAATATGTAAGAAGCTTCATCGAGGTCTTTCTTTGAAAAACTCCTTTCAAACACCCCTTTTATGCTTTCCAGAAAATTCTACATCATTTCTGATCAACAATATGTCATTCACATATACTTATCAGAAAGGTTTAGTGCTCCCACTCACTTTCTTGTGAATATAAGCTTCATCGCAAGTCTGTATAAAACTATATGCTTTGATCAACTCATCAAAGCGTATATTCCAACTCTGAGATGCTTTGCACCAGTCCATGGATGGATCGCTGGAGCTTGCACATTTTGTTAGCACCTTTATGATCGACAAAACCTTCTGGTTGCATCATATACAACTCTTCTTTAAGAAATCCATTAAGGAATGTAGTTTTGACATCCATTTGCCAGATTTCATAAAATGTGGCAATTTGCTAACATGATTCGGACAGACTTAAGCATCGCTACAAGTGAGAAAATCTCATCGTAGTCAACACCTTGAACTTTGTCAAAAACCTTTTTCGACAAGTCTAGTTTCTTAGATAGTAACACTACTATCAGTGTCCGTTTTCCTCTTGAAGATCCATTTATTTTCTATGGCTTGCCGATCATCGGGCAAGTCAACCAAAGTCCACACTTTGTTCTTATACATGGATCCCATCTCAGATTTCATGGCCAAGCCATTTCGCGGAATCTGGGCTCATCATCGCTTCCTCATAGTTCGTAGGTTCGTCATGCTCAAGTAACATGAACTCCAGAATAGGATTACCGTACCACTCTGGTGCGGAACGTACTCTGGTTGACCTACGAGGTTCGGTAGTAACTTGACCCGAAGCTTCATGATCATCATCATTAACTTCCTCACTAATTGGTGTAAGCATCACTTGAACTGATTTTAATGAAGAAATACTTTCCAATTCGGGAGAAGGTACAATTACCTCATCAAGTTCTACCTTCCTCCCACTCACTTCTTTCGAGAGAAACTCCTTCTCCAGAAAGGATCCATTCTTAGCAACAAAGATCTTGACTTCGGATCTGTGATGGAAGGTGTACCCAACAGTCTCTTTTGGGTATCCTATGAAGACACATTTCTCCGATTTGGGTTCGAGCTTATCAGGTTGAAGCTTTTTCACATAAGTATCACAGCCTCAAACTTTAAGAAACGACAACTTGGGTTTCTTGCCAAACCACAGTTCATAAGGTGTCGTCTCAACGGATTTAGATGGTGCCCTATTTAACGTGAATGCAGTTGTCTCTAATGCATAACCCCAAAAGATAGTGGTAAATCGGTAAGAGACATCATAGATTGCACTATATCCAATAAAGTACGGTTATGACATTCAAACACACCATTATGCTGTGGTGTTCGAGGTGGCATGAGTTTGTGAAACTATTGCACATTGTTTTAATTGAAGGCCAAACTTGTAACTCAAATATTTGCCTCTACGATCAGATCGTAGAAACTTTATTTTCTTGTTACGATGATTCTCTACTTCACTCTGAAAAACTTTGAACTTTTCAAGTGTTTCAGACTTGTGTTTCATCAAGTAGATATACACATATCTGCTCAAATCATGTGTGAAGGTCAGAAAACAATGATACCCGCCGTGAGCCTCAACACTCATTGGACCGCATACATCGGTATGTATTATTTCCAATAAGTCAGTGGCTCGCTCCATTGTTCCAGAGAACAGAGTCTTAGTCATCTTCCCATGAGGCATGGTTCGCAAGCATCAAATGATTCATAATCAAGTGATTCCAAAAGTACATCGGCATGGAGTTTCTTCATGCGCTTTACACAATGTTGGGGATATCGCTTATCGGGAACTTATTGGTCGACCTATGATAAGGGGTAAATCGGCCAGTTTATCGGCATATCGGCCGATTTATCGCCATATCGGTTGATTTATCGGCCGATATATCTTATCGGCCAGACCATGATAAGCGATAAATCGGCCGATTTATCAGAATATCGTAAGATATCTTGAACAGTGGAGCCTTTACACCAATTGGACCTAAACGGCAGTGCCACAAATAAGTTGCACTATCATTATTAACTTTGCATCTTTTGGCTTCAATATTTATGAATATGTGTATCACTACGATCGAGATTCAATAAACGATTTACATTGAGTGTATGACCATAAAAGGTTTTTATTCATGTAAATAGAACAACAATTATTCTTTGACTTAAATGAATAAATGTATTGCAATAAACATGATCCAATCATATTCATGCTTAATGCAAACACCAAATAACATTTATTTTAGGTTCAACACTAATCCCGAAGGTAAAAGGAGTGTGCGATGGTGATCTTATCAACCTTGGAATCATTTCCAACACACATCGTCACCTCGCCCTTAACTAGTCTCAGTTTATTTTGCAACTCCCGTCTCGAGTTACTACTCTTAGCAACTGAACTAGTATCAAATACCGAGGGGTTGCTATAAACACTAGTAAAGTACACATCAATAACATGTCTATCAAATATACCTTTGTTCATTTTGCCATCCTTCTTATCCGCCAAGTATCTAGGGGCAGTTCCACTTCTAGTGATCATTTCCTTTGCAGTAGAAGCACTCAGTTTCAGGCTTGAGTCTAGCTTTGGGTTTCTTCACGGGAGTGACAACTTGTTTGTCATTCTTCTTGAAGTTCCCTTTCTATTATTTTGCCCTTTTTCTTGAAACTAGTGGTCTTGTAAACCATCAACACTTGATGCTCGTTCTTGATTTCTACCTTCGCCAATTTCAACATCGCGAAGAGCTCGGGAATTACTTTCGTCATCCCTTGCATATTATAGTTCATCACGAAGTTCTAGTAACTTGGTGATAGTGACTAGAGAACTTTGTCAATTACTATCTTATCTGGAAGATTAACTCCCACTTGATTCAAGGAATTGTAGTACCCATACAATATGAGCACATGCTCACTGGTTGAGCCATTGTCCTCCATTTTGTAGGAAAAGTACTGTCAGAGGTCTCATACCTCTCGACACGGGCATGAGTATGAAATACCAATTTCAACTCTTGGAACATCTTATATGCTCCATGGCATTCAAAACATTTTTTAAGTCCCGGTTCTAAGCCGTAAAGCATGGTGCACTAAACTATCAAGTAGTCATCATACGAGCTTTGTCAAACGTTCATAACGTCTGTATCCACTACAAAAAAATACACTTCCGTGATGATACGTGTTTGTCACAGTCGGTCGCGTTTTTTGTCATGCATGTACATCCATGGCGATTTTATGACAGAATCAAGATAGTCATACCTGTGCTGTCGTAGAAGTGTTCCATGACATTACCAAAATTATCATCACGGAAGTGTCCACTTCCAAGACGATAAATCGCGCGTCACAGAAGTGCTTTCGTCAAGGGTGACCGACACGTGGCATCCACCGTAATGGAACGCCGTTAAGCTATCGGGTCGGGTTTTGGATCCGATAACCCGTTAACAGCCCTGAACAATGGGAAATTTCCACGTGTAAAATTCTTATTGGCCGGACGAAACACATGTCAGCTCGTCAGTGGGTCAGATAGGTGCCTATGATATGTCGACACGTGCCACGGCCCACCACTGGCCCATTTAGCTTACAAAGCCGGCCCCTTGACTTGATCAAAAGTTAACGGGCTGGCCCATGAAAAGCCTGTTAACGATCTCTTCGCAAATAGCCCATTTTACGGCCCGTTAACTCATGGCCCGTTAGGCCCTAAAGAAAATCGGCCCAACAACGTCATGTGGGCCGTCGAATATAACACCAGCCCATTTCACTTTCGGCCCATGTATGGCCCACGATGTCTTTCGGCCCATATGAGGCCTTCGTATCTTTCGGCCCTTTACAGGCCCACGGTGACTCTAGCCCATAATGAACAGTAATTTTCTTTATACCCGTTAACGGCCCGTGATTTACATGGGCCGTTTCCAGCCCGTGTTAGCTTTCGGCCTATTGACGGCCCATACGTTCTTGGGCTCCTTTTCGGCCCTCGATTACTTCCGTCCCGTTACTGGCCTGTTCCCCTAATGGGCCAAATTCGGCCCATGGCAAGAGTCGGCCCGTTACTGGCCTATTCCCCTAATGGGCCAAATTCGGCCCATGGCAAGAGTCGGCCCGTTTCTGGCCTGTTAACCCATTGCGCCGTTTCCAGCCCGTCCTATATTCTGGCCCATTAACGACCTGTTATGCCTGTGATAGAATTAAGCCTTTGTTGTCCTACGGCCTGTTAATGGCATGTTACCGTGCTGGGCCGATACCAATTACGCCCGATTACGGCCCATGTAGACCCATTTATCCGACGGCCCGAGGCCCACCGATTACAGGCCCATTTATCGACGGCCCGTAGGAGACCCATGGATCCTATGGCCCGTATATGGCCCATGGTAGTTGCGGCCACTAGCAAACCAGGGAAAAAGAAGACTAGGAAATAAATAAGGCCGAAACTAACGCTAGGCTATTAAGGCGATTGCACAGATTACATCCACTCGGCATCAAAGATCGCCACCAGTGCAAATATAGGGAACACCCTACACTATACAAAAATGGCTTGCTGTTTTCTTCAGCCGGTGGCTGCACGTTAAGAATAAATTTTGTATCGCACCAAAACAAATTACAACTATATAAAAAAAGGAAGGTTGGCATAAAACTTAACAGTCTAGCAGATAAATGCACCACCAGAAGTTCAGAAGCTCAGTTCATTTGACCTGACTGTTACGTTTTCATGTTGTATTGTCCGATGGAGCACCATAACCCTCGCCTTCATTTCCCCTAGGCTCCTGAACAACATAGCAAATGTCTGATAGTCTGGTTTCAAAACCATGCATATCTTGACGACATTGAGCAATGTTTCTCCTTGTTTCACAAAGGGTCTCTGTTAGGGAATGGACTTGTGTCTGGAGCGCAGATACAACATTGCTTTGAGCTTGCATATCTTGATCATGAGGCAGTTTGGACGATATTGCCTTAACAACCAACCCAGTATTACGCAGGAATGTGCTTTTGGCACTGTTAGTGGACAGGTACTGACCCACTGCAGCAAGAGCTGACATTGCGGTTATAGTTGCCTCGCCACCTTCAGAAGGTGGCGGTTCCACAATTTTTTCCATAGCTTGCTGAAAAGTTGAGGTTTTACATTAGTAGTACCAGAATAGAAGATATTAAGGAGGCAGCAAAACAAAAGAAAATAGCTTTGGTCTATATACACAACTTATTCTGGTGAACCCATGTAAAATATTAGTTGTATTTTATTGCAAAGTACATAATAAAACCAGGTTCCAAACATATGACCATGTACCATCGCTAATGTATTATCTATTTCTTCACATTGTATTGAGGGCTAAGGATAAAGAGACGAAGTTTATAATACGGTAAGCATAGTATGACATCATTCATATCACAAAACAACTGAGAACAGACAAACAGGCAATTGTAACGTTGTGTGGGCAAGTCCAGCACGGAACTAGATTACGGGTCAAGATCAAAGGAACATCACTCCTCTCTTTTAAACCTTGTAAGGTGCAATGATACGCTAAGACAATTGTGTATAAAATTGAAGAGAGTAATAGACATTGGCTGCAAACCATGCAGTTCAAGGCACAAGTCAGAGTAAGTAGTAGTTAAAAGGCATGAGGATTAAGGACTTACATCAGCGGCTTTGACTGGTGTAGTCATGCCCTTCTTCTTGCTGGTGTGACAGTCCTTGAAGATTTCCACAGCATTTGGTTCAGGTACTTTTTGGTCCTTGCGGGCTTTCCTCTGCATTTCGAACAAGTCAATATAGATCTGATAATATGGTACAGCGAAAAGAGTGAAACATCAGCTAATTACATGAGCCTCGCAGTGTGCAATATAGCTACAAGATCCTGTCGTCTGTTGGAATTTCACTTTCGTATGGTTGGCCTTGTTATTTGAACAGTTCACCTACAAGAAGATAGATTTGTGTGGCACATGCGTAAATAGGACTTCAACATGTGATCTGATCACATATATATAATGTACCTGATACTTCGGATCAGACCAGTGTTTAACAAGGCCCCTCCAGTCTTCATCCGATATATTTTCCACTAGAGATGTTTGGGAAAGTTCACTGTTAGCCTTGCCTTCAAAGTGAGTTTTCCTCAAGTTATACCGATACTGTCGCAGAGCAGACTTGAAAACATGGGTGCAAGCTTGTTTGGTTGCATCATCTTGGCTATCCAACTTAAACCTCATCTGTTGAAAATTATGGGAGTCTCATTATCAGCAACCTAGAAAGTATGGGACAGAGCAAGACGATATTACTAGTTTCCATACATAACCATACTTACAGATAAATGGTCGAGGAAGGTGTTGAACTGGGTTTCGTCTTTGTCATTCCTGTACTGAATCCATGTTGGGAGGATACGTACATGACACCTAACGGCAACCGCTGCCTCTGATACTAACTTGGCTGACTCTGTAGCATCACGTGGCCTTTTTAAACCTGCCTCAAAACGGATCTCCATTCTTCCTCCTCTAGATTTAGTTAACCTATCGAGCATTATCCCTGATGTTTGTTTCCTCTTGCGCCTAGGTGATAGTCCAACAACGAACATAGGAAGTGTTAGTGTACATCAAACTGTGAGACTACATATAAAGAAGCATGCAACTGTAACTTGACTCCAGCAACTACCTTCTTGCTGTTGAAGCTCACAAGGTTCATCTAATATTGCCAACTCGTCTTGTGTCAAGAGTGCTTGGGAAGTAGTGTCAGGTGGCAAGGGAGCTTGGGAACGTGCTGCTAGCTCAGTTGACGCATGAGAAAGTCGTGCAGTTGGTAGTACTGTGGTAGGTGTTGCAAGAACTAGGGCTGTCTCTGCTTGTTTGATGGCAGCTATTTGTTTCTGTTTGGCTTTTTTGCAACTCGTGTAGCATGGGATGCCGTGTTTGTAGAATTTTCCGCTGGACTTTGACCTTCTATTGCACCATCAGTACCAGCAGAATCTGCAGGATTCATTCGCTTCTCATTCCCTGCCATTCTATGTTTCTTCCTCTTTCTCTGTGCCATGTTAAGTCAAGCCGACAAGAAAAATGAATAACAATTTAGTTCTTCAGAACAAATTGACGCGTGATGCAGACGAACAGAACTTTGATGTTAGACAACCACATGATAGGAGGATGTAATATGTATGAAAAACAGGATGGAAGAGATAACCAGAACTATGATGTGTAAACTAAGAAGAAGACATTTCACCAAATTAGAAGCAATGCAATGGAAGGTAGACACCATATGAAAGATGCTACAAATATCGCTCTGCCAAGTTAATAGTGTCTCATCATAAATGGTGTTTAAACAAATGTGAAGCAGTACAAGAAATAAATCATATGCAAGATGCAAACAACATCACACTACCATGTTAGAGGTCTCTCGTCATTTGTGCCATTGCATATTCACAGCATTGCATATTCATAGCTTATGATGTGTAAACTAAGGAGAAGGCATTTCAACAAATTAGAAGCAGTGAAAGCTAGACACCATATGAAACATGCAACGAATATCACTCTACCAAGTTAAAACTGTCTTGTCATAAGTGCCATTTCAACAAATTAGTAGTACAAGCTAGAAAAGAATGTGAGATGTAACCTATATCACACTCCGAAGTCAAACGTGTCTTATGATAAGTGATTGTTGCAGGTTACACAACAGTAGTAATTTGATGTAAGAACATGGTATGATAGACAGATATTGTATGTTCTAGAAACAGGAAAACGGTGTCTTATTCAAGTATAATGTGTAAAGTAAGTAGATGGAATTCAACAAAATTAGAAGCAATACAAGCTAGTCATCACACATAACATGCAACCACATATAACAGTGCCAAGTTAGAGGGAGCACCGGTGATGCTGCACTAGGGGAGACGTGCTCATCATAAACACAGCTTTGTTGAGTGTCTATGCACGTGTTGTCTTGGAAATAATCTTGGGGGTGTGGAGGAGTAGAAACTGTAGAGGCCCTCAGTTCGGAAGGAGCACCTTTATCCGCTGCCTTGCTAACTTCCTTCCGCTTTATTGATTTTGAATTGTCAAGTAAAACCGACAAGAAAAAGCAATAAAATTCTCTCTTCAGAACTCATTCATGCATGATACTGACAATCACTACTTTGATGTAAGGCAAACACATGATACCAGGATGGAATATGTACAAAAAACAGGACGGCATGGCATGTTCACAACTGTTTGTGTAAACTAAGCAGAAACCATTCCAGCAAATAAGAAGCAATGCAAGCTAGACACCACATGAAAGATGCAACCAATATGACTCTGCCAAGTTAAAAGCGTCCCATCATAAATGGAATTTCAACAAATTAGAAGTAGCGCATGCTATAAATCATATGAAAGATGCAACTAATATCGCACTGCATATACTAAAGGTGTCTCGTCATGTTGATTGATGCGGGATACAAAAAAACAATAGTTTTATGTAAGGACATGCTTAATAGACAGATGTACTATGTACTAAATACAGGAAGGCATGTCACATTAACAGGTATAATGTATAAGCTAAGCAGACTAGAACATGCACATGAAGAATTACAATCTAGACACCATATGCAACATGCAACCACATATCACGCTGCCAAGTTAGAGCAAGCACCTGCGATGCTAGTGTAGGGGAAATGCTGTAATCAACTACAGAGCTACGTTCACTATCTTCATCTAGCATTTCTGTTTCTTAAGAATTATGTCGGGAGGCTGACGCTGCATTCTTTAAATGAGGAGTAGTCCCCTTGCCTGCCTGCCTCGTCATAAGTGATTGATGAGGGATACACAAGAACATTAGTTTGGAGTAAGAACATGGTTAATACACAGATGTACTAGTATGTACCAAAAACAGAAAGGCATGTCATATTCAAACGTATAATGTGTAAGCTAAGCAGATGCAATTTAACCAAATTGGAAGCAATACAAGCTAGACATCCGGCTGGAGTGGTGAGCATGATCATCTAGGACCTGAGAGCCTGGTGGGAGGCGGGCTGCTTCGCCACCATCGCAGCTTTTTAGTTGGCTTCCAGGTGATGCCTATCTTTGCTGGGCTTGTCACTGGCTCGGCCAGTGCCCTGACTAGCTATTTGTCTTCTGGTGCTCACGGGATGGTGGTTCATGTAAAAAAAATATCTTTCCTTATCTTACCGACTTCGGCCTTTCGAATACAAGCTAGACACCATATGGAACATGCAACCACATATGACACCGTGAAGTTAAAGCAAGCACTTGGGATGGTGGTTCATTGCGAGCGAGGTCATCAACTCCAGAGCTACGTTTACCGTCTCCATCTGCTGACACTGCACCCTTTATAGCGCTGTAACGTGTCTTGCCTAACCGCACACGAAGTTGGAGCGACTTCTCTCTTTTCTTTTTGGCTTCTCTCATGGCAGCAGAGTCTGAAATACCCTTGCATAAAAACACAATAGTGAGAGTAAGGGTGAAGTGTGTGCAGAACAAGTGCACTGTAAAAGTAGCAGATAGCAGGTGGCTGAAAAATAAATGACAGGAGACATATGATAGCTCTACAACATTGCATGGCAAACAAAATTAGATTCTACTCTGTATGATTTTGTAATATATGAGCACAGGAAATGCAGGTACTCCTCCAGCACACCACCACATGTGGTCATATCTAAGATAACAGTCGACTGAAAATAAATAGGTCAGTCGATTTTTTAATGAACCGTCCGATCTATAAGGAACGGGCAGATGGCCTTCGTCTACCTCCAGCCAGTCACTTTTGACGATCTTTCTCGAACCGCCAGCGACCACCGGCCCAGACCCCTGCCTCCGCCGCCCCGCCCTCCCATCGACCTCACACCACCGCCGTGCTTGGCAGCACCCCCAAGCCATCCCTTTAATCCCGGCCGACCTCCAGATCGGGCGCCAGTAGCTCTAGGCCGCACACGCCCCTAAGATAAACACCAAGGCGCTGCTTCCCCGGCGTAATAGGCGTACTAGCGCCTGTTACGCCGGGGAATGCTTCCGTTAATTGGGAATCAACTGGCCAAAAATTGAAATTCGGGGGGGGGGGGCGACGAACCTCTAGCTAAGGTGAAATAGTATATGAGGAGAAACCTTGTGCATCGCGAGTTACTAGGAACATCTAGTATCAAGAATAAGCGGTCAACTAGTGTCTTCTGTGGGATGAATACCGTGCAAGCAGAGACATAAGATTTGCACGAATAAGGGAAGATGAGTACCTTTTTTGGTTGCCGGTGTGGTCACCTCCACATGTCGCGCTGATCTTCTTCTTTTTACCGGGGAAACCGATGTTCTGGAGGGTGCAGGCTTGGACGAACCCATGGCCAAATTGTTGACTGTGTTGCCGTGGCCGTATGTCGGCGGAGGGGAAGCAGATCCGAGGCGGCGAAGGACGGCGTAGCAGGAACAGCTCCGGTGCGGTGGAGGGTGGCGAAGTTGGAGCGGCAGCGGTGAGGCGCAGGACGGCGTGGTTGAACTGGCTCGGGTATGGACGGCTCGGCCTCGGCTTCAACTACTAGCCGTGGAGGGCGTTGCGGTTGAGGTTGCGGTGGACGACGACGTCGGGGTATCGGCTCCGGCGTGATGGAGGAGGGCGGCGGTTGATGGGTGGGATGGGGTGGCGGACGGAGGACGCCGGGGTTTCGCGGCTGGTGGAGAGGTAGTTTTGGCACCCACGGAGTACGAATGGGGAATCGGACGGGTGGGGGGAACCATGTTTCGGTCTGGGACGCGCTTGTTTTTGGATTTTTTGAACAGAAGATGGGACGCGCTTGTTTGAAATTTGGGGAAAGTACAAACTTTGCCGCCCTCTTAAATTTCGGACCTACTGCAGGTCGGGGGTAGGATGGTAATCCCAGGTGTCCCAAATAGTGGGCGGGAGCGATTTCGGCCGCGCGCATGTGTGCTTAGGTGGCCATTGTGTATGAATGTTTTTCGGATGTGGTTGTGTGGCGTCTAGATGAAGCTACAAACCTACCCCGGTTTAGACCTTTGGACGTCGGGCCGGTAGGTTTCACGGGTCGGAGTTATTAGAAAAGTAATTTCCTTGTACTACCAAACATTGGTCTCACGCGGTTTCGGGCAAGTAGAGGCTCTTTTGGCGCTTCGTTCGAAATTTTGAAACACAAGCATTCACGTTTAGAGTACTCTTGAACTATGAGGATTGACCTAAATAGGCAACGTTATATTTGACCTTGTATGTTTGAAAACCTCATTAAATTATCCGCTTCTTTTTGAAATTTTGACACTTGAAAATCCTATAACTACGATTATTTTGGAATGGAGGAGCTAAATTTGAATCTATTTTGTACACGACTACATATGCTATTATGTACAAAATCAGAGCAAAGATTGGTGCCCCCATAATTTAGGTATGGTTTACAAATGCCATGATATCAAATTCAGATAATTGAATGGACTTCATGTTGAATTCGATTTTTTAAACCACCTTAAGTTGAATTCAAATGTATGCTAGTTCATAGGTAGCTATTTATAATGTCCATTGTGTAACTTTCGTATGTATAATGTGCTTTACACACACAACATGAAATATACTCACGTTTATATTCGATTGCTAAAGCGATGCATTGTCTGGAGTTCAAAATACTAACTATGTGGATCAATTGTGTCGAATAATAACATAGACATGCTCAAATTCGATAGAATCTAGATGTCTGATGGATCAATGACCGCTCCTTACGCGAATTGCAAATATCATGATCCCATCCTAATATTTGGATACAATTTATATCTTTAATCAATGTGTAGAGCAGTCTTTTACGTGTAGTTTCACTCTCCATCAGTGGTCTCTCACACATGCTCACACACACTCTCTCCCGAGGTGTCTTTCTCGCACACATGCTCTAGATATAACCCTCCCTCCCTCTCGTAACCATTTACAACTGTTTTCACTAACCATTATCACAAGCACTCTTCCTCTCGCAAACATACACATGCACAATCCTCATCGACCCTTTCTATATACATGGACCTGCCTACGTGTCTCATGTACGCACATTATCTTTACGCCGGTCTCTCATGCATTGTCTCACACCTCTCTTCCTAATCGACGAGTATGATTCTAGCAGAGCATTCTGTAGGATGCCCCTTAAAGTTAGGTTGGATGAATAGTAATATCAGAGATGAAGGGGTTACCTTAGTCCGAGAACCTAGGGTTACGAATCCTAGCCGGCTTTGTCAGTGGACATAGAGTCCTTCACAATTCTGATATCTTTGTCTTGTACGACTAGTCATCCATGGGTCTTCCAAAATGCGTCACGGGCCGACCAATGTGGCGCAGGTCGGAACCGAACGAAGGGCCTCACCTCGACCCACCGGACCTCACGCGGTGACACACCCTCTGCCCCCACGTCTCATTATCTTCTCACACCCACACATACCAACACAAACACCACACACACAGAAAATTTCTCCTGGTGCCTCTATTCCCTCCCCCCTTGCATATACACACTCAAGGGAATGGAATCTCTTGTCGTGACATCATATTCGTCTCTCTCTCTCTCTAGACCACTCTCATTTCTCGTGCTATCTCTCCCACGCCCCCCCGTCGGCCCCTCTATCCATGCCTCTCTCGAATACGTAATACACACACATACCTCTCTAGGCCCCGCCAAATGCATCAACTACACATTCACACATGTTACATCACGTACCCCATTGATCCAAAAAGCCCTCTCTTCACGTTTATTTCGCATACAACATTACTTTTGAATAAAGTGTGGCCAAAAAATTATTTTAGAGTTTCTACACATATACAACATTACAAAGTTATATGGAGGAGTACGAACGCTAATTTGCATTGCATGGTGCCCACAATGATATTTATTCCGCACTGTGAATTTGTATATTTTTATACTATATACAAAGTTAGTCATAATAAAGAGAAACGAAGAGCATCTCTCTCTCCATCGCATACCCCCCCTGTACGCCCCTTTCACGTATGCACACAAAACTATCTCCAGGTCCTCTAAAAGTAAGCCCCAGAAAATTCACGCATGTTTCATCTTTCTCTCGCGATATATGCAATGACGATCATTGTATTTGAAGCGAAAGCACGACACATACATTGGACTTCAGAATCCACTCATTATGGTCACCATTTACGTTTAGTGGTTATTATACAGTCACGGGCTCACCGTACAACTCTGTATTTGCTCATGACATGACTAGTTGACCAGTTAAACGCTCCACGTGGCACCTCTAGTGTTGCATCACATTATCTCACTACCATCATGCCCACCTGTCGACTTGTATCTACTCTACATCTACACTCTTATAAAATACATAAAATACACTCTTATAAAAAAACTGAGTTGGTGATGATGGTGTGCCTGCCATCCTGCAATATAGGCCGTCCGATTTATATCTGATGGATAGGAAAGAAACTATGGCAATTTTGCAAAAAGGTACCCACACACCTCTCCACATTTGCAAATAAGGCCTTCCCTCGTTCATCCCTTTCTCTCACAAGATAAACAAGTCATACAAATGCATCTTGATGTTACGTGCAACGCACGGGTATCTTGCTAGTAAGAATGAAAATAAACGACAAAAAAATATTTGGACGGTGGTTCGAAGTCATGACCGCGGGCACAGCGGACAAGGTGGCCTTGTATTGGTATGCTGAGCCGTCTGTTTTAACACACAGGAGCTGGTGTGGTGATTATACACACACACACGCACGCATGCACACGAACTGCATCCACGCAACACTCACACAAACACATGCACCCACGCACGCACGCAACACTCACACGTACACATGCAGCCACGCACGCATGCAACACTCACACGCACACACGCACGCATGCATGCACACACCAATACAGCACACAACCAACACACACTCTCACGCTCAAGTGCTCAACCTACACGTGCATGCGCACACATCAGGCCCTGATAGACACATACACAACCAGGTGATTCCCGCGCACGGGTTGGAGCCTTGTCGCGCCTGCGTAAATTTGTGTTTATCTGACCTTTTGCCTATGCGAACTGATAGGTGGGACCCACAAGGAACATGGTCAATTTAACTAGTCAACATGGCGCCATGCAGACTATTTGGCCGGTCAACAGAGTGCAATCCGATGCTGAACTGTGAGCAAGTGACCGTATAATCACCGCAAAACGTATATAGTGACTGTAATTAGCTTATTCTGAAGTTCAGTGACTGTATTACGCTTTTCTCTCTGTAGGCCCTCCAAAACTACATCTCTACACGTTCTCGCATGTTACATCTAACAACTATGCAATACAGCACTACTACTACACTCTAACACAATACATCATATCTGTTTTTAGTTTTACTAGATATCATATTGTTACTTATAATTATTCAGTTTGCATACATTAAAATTGCCTTTGAAATGTATGGCCAGTATCATCTACCGCGCGGGAAAAATCCCGCCCTTTCCTGTTTAATCGGGTTTGTATCGATGGATCGTCCGAAACAGCAAAACTATAGTACTATACAGTACTACAAGTGACAGTTCACTGGGCCGTCGTGTCGTCTACTCCTCCGTCGTAAGAGTGGAGCGCTCGCTTTCATAAATATTCTAGTCCCTTTCGCCGACATGTGGGACATCAAGCTACCGGGTCCATGTGCCATACCGGAATACAGTGCAGAGCAGCCGGGGTGAAGCACCCCAGTCATGGCGCCGGCGTAGTAATGAGCAATGAGGCGTCAAATCACAAGCTGCACCTTTCCCGCAGTTAAGTTGGAGGGATGAAGCAACCATCATTTCACTCGTTGCTGAATCCGCTTCTCCCTCATCTTCTTCAACTTAACCACGTGTTGCTTCTGCCGTTGTTCTGCCTCATGTGGGACGCAGATCGGCTTGGTAAAGCACTGACACGTGGGACCGCATGTTAGCAAACCGCCAGGACAACGTCCTCCGAAAATAAGAAGCCTAATCCTAGACTTACAAAGGGCTACGTAGCTGCTACGTATACTTTCCATCTAATCTATATATGCCCCCCTGATTTTCAGGTGGGGTGGGCCTAATCCTCTCCTTATTCCAATCAAATGGTCCCACATCACATTAGTTCATAACTTTACGTAAACCATTACGTGGATGTAGCATTGCTCAAATAAGAAACCTCCCCCGCCATCCGCGCGGCAAAATCACCTACTTTTTACTAATCTTGATTCTATAATTTTTTAGATCAATATAATTGAGATTTGTATAGATAGCACACAATAGCAAAACCAAGTGGTACGGTTAAGGGCATCCACAATGTGTAGCCAAATGTGAAAATAGCTTTTGGCATCGTGGGAACTATTGTGGACGGTGTTGCCAAAGCCAAAAAGATGGAACCGAAGCTCCCTGGTTGATTGATTGAAGGAATAGAAAAATGCAACGTCTCTCCTCTTTCTCCCATGCTTGGACATATGTAGTACAGTATAGAGCACAGAGTCTACTCCCCTGTCCCTTCTATCACAAATCACAAAGCAGTGAGGTGTCAAATCACAAAAGCACGGACTAAGCAACCATCATTTCACTCTTCGCTGACTCCGCTTCTCCATCGTCTTCTTCGAGAAACCATCTCACCGCACTAGTACTCCTAGTAGTACTAGTAAAGGACTTCCTGGATGCAAATAAGGCGGTTGTCTCGGCTTGCAGGCAGCACTTGCGAACGACTTACCGTGGTCTCCCTCAATGGTGTTCTCCGTCGAACGCACTTCGCCAAACCACCAAAAAAAGATATCGTCGACGTCACCGCAATGGGGAAGGAAGTCAAATATAGTTACTACCTCCATTTTTTTGTACACAAGGCCAGTATATCAAAATTACAATTTGCAAAGGGCCACTAACACTAATCGAGGCAAAATTGATGGGGTTAGCAACCAAGGACATTAATATCCCCTGCATGCATGCGGAAGTGAGAAGGTTGGTTTGCATGACGCTGCATTAATCAAGCGATGAGGAGTGAGATGGTTAGCTCTTTGGTCTTTGGAGAAAAAAATACGCATTAATTGACACGTGAAACGAGGATTTGTATCGATTAAATCCCGCGAAGGAAAACCCCGCCTTTCTTTTTTAACACTAGTACTCCTAGTACGTACGTACTTATCCTATCTGGGTCTAGGCCTTGCATTGCCAAACTTCGCCACACATTTTTGCCAAGCTTGCCTAATGTTTTCAAAATGAGAAGGACGTACACTTGCGCACGGCTGTCGTGGTCCCACCGCACCCTCACATGGTCGCTCCTGCACGCTGCGGTCACACCGCACCCTCACACAGTCGCTCCTGCACGCCGCAAACCCAACCAAGGGAACGCACCCTCACTGACACGTGTTGTCGCATGTGAACAAACCAAACTCAGCCATCCTATCGCTGACACATAATTTTCGTTCATAGAGTATGTTTATCCAACCGCATGTTGGGGAGTATCCGTACGGCCCGTGCGGTGGTCTGTTGGGGAAGAAGAAGAGCTGAGGAAGAAGGAAAGAAGGGTTAGGAGACGTAGGATATTCATCCAACCGCCTGAAATGGTAGACTAACCCAAGTCAGGCGACTTGCATAACAAATATATGTTTTTACACAGCAAAAGATCCATAAAAACAATAACATAAAGAAAAACTATCACTGCTCGCGGAAAGAGATGGCCTCGTCGTCTTTGGCTGCCGGCGCGAACCAGCCGTCGCTGTCGACGTATGTCTCCGCACCCTGGTTGTCCTCGGCCTCCAGCTACTCATTCAAGCGGAGCGTGCGGGCGCTCTGCACGGACGAGAGCACAGCCCGGTTCAAGTCGAGGACGTCCGGTTCCGCCTGCAGGAGGGCCTCGATGGCAGCGGCATCCGCGCGCTCCGCGTCGAGTCGAGCCTCCGCTGCCCGGTTCAAGTCCAAGACGTCCGGTTCCGCCTGCAGGAGGGCGTCGATGAGAGCGGCATCCGCGCGCTCTGCGTCGAGTCGAGCCTCTGCCGCCCGGTTCAAGTCCAGGACGTCCGGTTCCGCCTGCAGGAGGGCCTCGATGGCAGCGGCATCCGCGCGCTCCGCCTCAAGTTGAGCCTCCGCCGCCCAGTTCACATCCACGACATCCGGTTCCGCCTGCAGGAGAGCCTCGATGGCAACGGCATGCGCGCGCTCCGCGTCGAGTTGAGCCTCTGCCTCCCGGTCCTCCTTTAGTATCGCCATGTTGAACCGCTGGTCCGCCTGCACCATGGGGGACTCGGACGCCGGCACAAAGTCGACGTCCATCATCTCATACCCATCGGGGGCCTTCTGCGCCGCGACCTCCGCCATGAACATTGGATCGGCTTCCTCCTCCTCGTAGCTTGGCTCCAGAGAACTCGGGGATTGGCCCGCCGCAAAGCGAGCTTGGGAACGGAGGTCTGTGGCGCCGACCGCCGCTGCGATTTCTGCGCGGCGCTCCGGCGTCAGCATCTTGTAGTAAGTGTTCTTGCGGCGCACCATGGCTTTCCGGCGAACTAGGGGACGCTTGATGCGGGCTAGGGGATCGAAAGGTGGGGGAATGGGCTGGAGATTTGGTGTGGTTTTAGGGCAGTGGCTGGCGTAGGCCGAGCAGCGAAGGTTCTGGTGTGAATAGTGGTTCCGGTGACGACCGGTCAATCGGTTTTGACTATACATCGCTCTTGCCGCATTCACGTTACAGCCCGGCACGCTGGACCCTCCACGTCGCTCACCGAGTGGAACGCGCTTCGTCTTGTGTTTTCGCTCGCTTGTGGGACCGCAGTTGAGAGCAAACCGACGTCCCTTCCCCTCCCCCGCCCGCGTCATTTATTATACCACCACTCCCTCCGTTTATGCAGAGTAAATAAAAACAGAGGGAGTATACTACGGATGAGGATCCCCTGACGTGGCCGAATCCATTGAGTAACTGACATGCGGGGCCTAGCAAGCATGGGGTCCGCCAGTAAGTGACCGAAAGGGAGGGTAAGGCAGGGATACCTACGTCAGAGGATCCACTTCCACTATACTACTTTGACCAAATGTTAGAGTAATAATATATGACATGCAACTTACACAAATGTTAGAGTAATAATATATGACATGCAACTTACACAAAGCATACAGGCTCTAATGCGTTTTTCGAGGCTAACTTTGACCAAATGTTAGAGTAATAATATATGACATGCAACTTACACAAAGCATACGGTCAAATTCGTATGTGAAAGGAGTTTCCAATGATATAATTTTCACATTATACATCTCATGTACTATTAATCTTGTCAATAGTCAAATTGGAAACCATCTCGAGTACAAATCTAGGAGTACGTACGAATCTAACAATATTGATTGGGCGTTGTTGAATGTTGATACCTTTTTGATCAAAGTAGAGATACTTTGACTATACATAAAACTTATATGTAAACTAGAAAGGATAGGGGGAGTATATTGTACGTTCAAAAACGAAACGAACATTGAATACCCTTTATATATGATTTGCGGATGCTATGATCACCGGTTCAAAATTTTGAATCTGCCTTAGGTATCACGTGCCCCCACACGTTCCCTCTCGATTTCATCTCGGGGTCCGGAGATCTATTGAAAGAGGACTAGGGTGGGTACATGCGAATGATACTCGGCGGAATGTTCAAATGAGGCATGCGGGAGGATGGACTCGACTGGAGGGCGACATGATCGATGGAGAAGAGGGTTGGAGAGGATTGAGAAATAAGCAAACGTCACATGATTATACTTGAACGGCTCAAATAAACAATAAGTTGTCTCGCTTGGCCTACATAGTGAAAGGCCTAATGCGCAACGCGGAGCACTGACGCTCGAATATGGCCGGGAAAACAGGGAAACCGACATGTGGGGCACACCCGTCGGGATGACGTAGCGCAGACTAGTCCAATGGAGGAGCTGGCCCACGACCTCCTCGCCACCGACAACCGTTCATGTGGGTCGTTGGGGCCAACAACGGGGCGCAGCTCCAGCACCGCCTCTGGACACGGCGACCGCGGTGAGCGACACGCTCATATCGTCGCTAGACATGGTCGGTTTCAGTGTGCCGAGGGTGGCGTTAGTGCTGTGGCACGACCAATGGTATGTTTGGTTTGTGCCCAAGGTTGCCCCATCAAAGCATTGGGTAGCCAAAATTTTGGTTGAGGTATTGGTTGCCCATGATTTGGCCGACATTGGCAAGAAAAATGAACTAGAGTTGGCTAGAGTTCATTGGCATGCCAAAGAAATGGCAACCATCCAAACAAAGACCAATCTTTGGGTCATGACCAAAATTTTGGTTGAGGTATTGGTTGCCCATGATTTGGCCGACATTGGCAAGAAAAATGAACTAGAGTTGGCTAGAGTTCATTGGCATGCCAAAAAATGGCAACCATCCAAACAAAGACCAATCTTTGGGTCATGACCAAAATTTTGGTAAGGTGCACTTTGGCCACAATCCAAACACACCCCAACACCCGGCTCGTCGAGGATGCACGGGGCGCCGCGACGCGTCCGCGGAGTGGTGTAGCGCGGCCAACTGCATCCTCTGGACCTGAGACCATGCCGGGTCGTCTTGCTTTTTCAATGACATGCGGGGATCGCATGTGAGCAAAGGGCATCTCCAACGTTGCCACGACCGCAGCTGACTACCCTGGCACACCAAAACCCTTGTCCCTCGCGCCGTCGCGCGGTGCGTTCCCAGCCGGCGCTAGCTGCCCGCATTCATGTCGTCCATTCGTATGTCATCGTTAAGAGGCTCTGTGCCCGAGGAACCAACTCCGGCGACTTAATGACGCACCCGGACGCTTGGCCTCATCGGAATGCGCTACTTAAAGCGGCAACGCCCAGCTAACATCCACACCATAGCGCATCATCCTCCTACCTGGCACCACATTCACCATGACCGCAAGTGCGAACGCTCTGCGGGAGAGCTTGTCTTCGGGGATGAAGCTCGAGGTCGCCGCCCTCGCTCAAGTCACCTCTCGCGACGCAATAGCGGCATAGCCGGACGCGGACGTGACCGCACAAGCGGTGGCCACGCTGGCGGCCGACGACGGGAGCACCGTCAGCCACGCGTCCTACTTGCCGCCGTCCAACGTCCGGCACTACCGAGGTTGGGGACTCCTCCGAGGACGAGTAGGGCATGGGAGGCGCCAGGGCATGGTGTGCCAACTGGCCGGTCCATATCCCGTGTTCTACTCTTCCTCGCCGGAGACCGCACCTTCACTTCACGGGTCTTGAACCCCGCCCCCGTACATAGAGATTGCAGATGGAGGACGTCGGTCGCCGCCGTAGAATAGGTTTAGGGTCGGGTTTCTTTTATTTTTCTGTCCTATAAAAGTTCGAAATGTAATGAAAATCTGCCGTGTTTGCATTAATCTCGGCCAGTGTATATGAACTTTCACAATAATATACATATTGTAGGAGTACTAGCAAGATGCCCGTGCGTTGCACGGAAGATCAAGATCTTGTGGGAGAAAAGGATGAACGAGGGAAAGCCTTATCTGCAAATGTGGAGAGGAGTGCGGGTAAATTGTCATAGTTTCCTTCCTATCCGTTAGATATAGATCAGACGACCTATATTGCAGGATGACAGGCACACCATCATCACCAACTCTGCTTTTTATTGAACCGAGACAAATCTAACATGCGAAGTAAAATAAACACATAGGGTCTATACATACACAAATTATCTTAGGCACTCCAATAGTATTTCCACTACACATTCACGCATTTCACATCTTTCTACATCTACGGGAACCTACGAAAGGGTCAACGTAAATTGCCTCTCTCTCTCCTCCCCTGATTTTCATGGTGGTGGGCCCCTCCCTCCCCCCAATCTACAATCAACAGCTCACACGTTTCACATTACGTTAATTACGTAACTGGGATTACGTAGGTGTAGCATTACTCGTCCTAAAAATCCCAACTAAGCCAACCTCCCAGCATATCGCGCGGGAAAAGACCCGGCCGCGCCGTTTTAGTCGGGATTACCGGATTACTAGTAGTAGTATCGATGGATCGCGCGAAGCAACAAAATTTTTTTGAGGGAGCGAAGCACCTAGTTTAAAAGGAAAAAAGGCGGTACACTCACAGCACTCTTGTTGCGGTCGCATTGCACCCCACACACGTTCGGTCCTGCACATGGCTCACGCAAATGGAACGCGCTTCGGCTTGCCTCTTCACTGACACGTGGGACTGCACTTGGAGAAACCGACCATGCGCCAAACTCCCCCGGCCCACCGCGCGAAAATCCTCCCCCCCCCCACACCCAAACATTCCCCCCAAATCCGATTCAACCGCCCTTCGGCCAACTAGCCAATAATATTCCCCAAACCCCCCCCTCCCCCTATCCCCCTCCACTCCATTCGCTCCACCAAAGCCGCCCTCCCCGCCGCCGATACGTCGGCGCCGCAGTTCGGCGATCCTCTCCCTCCCACAGCACGCTCTCGTAGACTGCCGTCCTCTAGCCGCGCCGCCACCTCTGGCTACGTTCTTGTGGAGGCGCACGGCGGTCAGCGCCGCCACCGCTGGCGACGTTCGTGTGGAGACGCATGGCGGTCAGCTTCTCCCACGGTACGCGCATTCTAGACTGAGGCCCCGTTCATGTCGGTGTAGCGCTGAATGTTAGTTGATAGACGCTGTTAATCTCACTGTTTGCCGAAGTAGTTTACTGTCAATATGATGTGCTTAAGAAGCTTCCTTGCCCTATTCTGCACTCAATCTGCTTAGCTGAGATGGCATGCCAAGGCCGATTAGTTGCTAAAATATCCTGCCATATATTTATTGTGACGTAGATTGCCATGGTCTAGTAGCCAATCTGTTAGGTGAAATAGCTCTACACCGTTTTATACTCGATCTTTGTTGCTGCGATGGCCTTCAATAGTTCGGTGGCTGTGTGCTCGGCCTCATTGACTGCTGAAACAGCCTGCCATAATTTGGCACTCAAATCCGTTTGCTGAATTAGCTTTACATATATTTCGTTACTTAGATCTGCTCGTCCAAATATCTTGCCATAGCTTTAGACATCGACCTAGGTATTTTTTTTGGACTTCATAAAAAAGCATATATGTTTTTCCTGTAATATCTAGTAGAAGAACTAATTTGTATGTCTAACAGATGGATAGGACTTGGATAACTTCTGCTTGAAGATTCTCCGCTGCATATGTCGAGGGGGTTGAAAACTTCATGAACTTTATCAGAGCTGAGTACGGTGGTCCGAAATCAGATGTGCTATGCCTGTGTAGCAGTTGTATGAATTCAGTTACAAGACCCCAGTCAACTGTGCAAAATTATCTACACTTGTATGGGATGTCGGTCACATATACTAGGTGGGTTCATCATGGTGAAGCTATGAACGTCAATGTTATTGACTACGTGGAAGCAGCAGATCACCATCTTGATCTGCCTGATGCTCAGGTGGAAGAGGAGGAGGAGGTGGTGGTGGCGGAGCCAGTGAGTTTGACCAACATTGAAACAATGCTACGAAATGCTCGTGCATTCCGTGAACTTTCACCTGCAGAAGAAAAACGGTTGGCCCGCATGTTGGAACAATGCAACGTTGCTGTCACCCCAGGAAATAAGCTGTCAGTATTCTCAGCTATGGTCACCTTTCTTTAGGTGAAGACATCTGAGCAGATGACCAAAAAATCATTCGATGCGATGTTGGCTGCTTTCCGCGAATCTTTCCCAGATGCGTCTGAGCTGCCACACACCTACAATAAAATGAAGAATTTCCTTCGTGCAGTTGGAATTGGATATGATATGATCCATGTTTGTAAGAATAATTGTGTTCTGTTCCGGAAGGATTATGCCAACTTAAGTGAATGCCCGAAATGCAAATCATCAAGATGGAAAGATGGCGATGCTGTGAAGAGGATTCCTCATAATGTTTTGAGACATTTTCCAATTATACCAAGATTGCAGAGGTTGTTTCATGATGCTGAAACAAGAGAGGATGTACTGTGGCATTCTAGGAACCAGGAGTACAGAGATCAGAATGTAATGAGCCATCCATCTCATTAGTGAGTGGAAAAGCTTCAATGATAAACACAAAGAGTTTGCTGCTGACCCGAGACACATTAGACTTGGCTTAGCTTCAGATGGATTTAACCCATTTGGCCACCAGAGCACCACATATAGCATGTGGCCAGTGCTTGTTATCCCTTACAACAAGCCTCCAAATGTCTGCACCAAAGAATCAAACTACATGATGGCCTTGCTCATCCCAGGTCCAAAAAGTCCTAAAAAAGGATTTTGATTTATCCATGGAGCCTCTTGTGGAGGAACTTCAATAGCTATGGAGGGGTGTTCTCACTCGAGACCTATATAGCAGCCCACCAGCTAATTTCTTTCTGCGTGCTGTTATAATTTGGTGCATCCATGATTATCAAGCTTTGGGCACTATGTCAGGGCGAACGACACATGGTTACAATGCATGTGTTCGCTGTGACAGGAATCCGCTGTCATACGCAATACTTAGCAAGATCTGTTACATTGGACACCGCCGTTTCCTTGCCAAGGACAAGCCGCATCCTAGAAAATACCAAAGACATGTGTTCAATGCAAAGCATGAAAACCGTGATGCGCCAAAGAGGCTCACCGCCGATGAGTTGCAAGTGGAATTAGAGAAGGTCAGGCATATTACAGCAGGAAACCATCCTGGTAATGGTAGCGGGAAAAGGAAGTGTGGCAGGGTAGAAGAGAGATTGTTGTTTACCCGCAGGTCCACTTTGTGGGACTTGGAGTATTGGAACGATTTGGATCTGCGGCATAATCTTGATGTGATGCACATCGAGAAAAATATATGTGACAGCATTATCGGCACACTTCTTAATATTGAAGGCAAGACGAAAGATACCTTAAAATCTAGGATTGATTTGACACACCTGGGTATCAGAAAGGATTTGCAGGTGCAAGATGAAGGTAAACCACGGGATATGGCACCAGCTGTGTACGTCTTGGACAAGGTAAAAAGAAAAGAATTCTGCGAGGTCTTGTCACGTGTGAGATTCCCACATGGATTTGCTTCCAACCCTGAAAGGAGAGTCAGTGCAGATGGAAACAAGGTACAAGGGTTGAAAACTCATGACTGCCACGTCCTACTTCAAAGGGTTTTACCTGTTATCCTTAGAAGATTGGGCCGCCCTGACTTATACAGAGCAGTTGCAGAGTTGGGACAATTCTTCAGGGAACTCTGCAGTAGAAATATGAGGATAGATGCTTTGGAGCGTCTTAGAGACAAGATACCAACTATCCTATGGGACCTTGAGAAGATATATCCTCCAGCCTTCTTTGATGTGATGGTGCATTTGGCTTTTCATCTACCTGATGAGGCACTACTTAGAGGTCCAGTACAGTATGGCTGGATGTACCCTATTGAAAGGCGGCTAGGCACTTTCAAGGGCTATGTTAGGAACAGAGCTAGACCCGAGGGTTCCATTGCAGAGGCCTACATTGCTACAGAAGCGTTGACATTCTGCTCAAAATACATTGAAACAGCTGATCAGCTTAGCAAAGAGGTGGGTGAAGACAATCCCGGGCTCAATGTTTTCGATTATTCTGTTCGAGTTACAGGGAAGAGTCGACAAGAGGACAAACCTAAAGATTTGGACAAAATGGTTTGGTATGTGTTGAATAACTGTCCTGAGATACTACCTTATATCAAGTAAGTGCAGTACTGCAGCTTATACATCGTAATCTACTAAACTTGCATCACATTCTTATATATTTAGATGTTTGACGCGATCACTATGTTGTGCAGCATCTACAAAGAGGAGTTACTGCCGCAAAATTCAAGAAACATTGACAAACTAGTTATGGCATGATTTACGAAATGGTTCAAGAACCATGTAAGCTTTTGAAGTGCACTGTCAGTTTTTTTAATATATTGAGTACATAAGATGATCAGCTTGTCTATTTTCTAACCATAGGTTAAGAAGATGCGGGAGGATGGGCAGGCAGTTGATGATGCCCTTTACTCACTAGCAATGGTTCCTGATACTCGGGTAAGATATTATGAATCTTGCGTTGTTGGAGATGTGCGCTACAACACCCTTGCACGAGACGAAGGCAGGAAGACACAAAACAGTGCCATCATGAGCACGGATACGTATGATAAAGAGATAACTGAAATGTATGCTAACATAACAGACATTGTTCAGTTGAAGTATATCTCCAGTTTCGAGGATCATCGGTGTGTGGTTCTGTTGTGCTGTCGTTGGTATAACCTGTTTTCCAGGATCGCAAAACCCAGAGCTGATGATTATTTCAAATCCATCAATGTCAAGGCGGCGTACCAGACCAACGAGCCTTTTATTTTGGCAAATCAAGCAACACAGATATTTTTCTTGGAAGTCACATTTGCACGTAGCGATGACTGGAGAGTATTGCAAAGGTTTGAGCAGAGGAATTCGTTTAATGAAGTTGCACAACAAGATGATGCTTACACTGCTCCTGATGTACAAGATAACACAGATGTTCCTAATATCTTTGAGAACCATCACATCAATGACGCCGGCGAAAAGATTGCCTATCGTGCTTTGGACATACAAGAGTTGATGAAGAAGAAGCCAACGTTCGAGGACGTTGAGGACGAAGAAGAAGATGACACCGTGGGAAATCACGATTCAGACTGATACACATGGCGAAGATGTTGACGATGCTGCTGCGGATGATGATTACATTGCTTTTGTCGCATTTGCCTGTCAGAAGACGTTTTTTTATCTACTATGTGAAATTGTGTTTGCTATGACAACTGAAACCTGATGAACATGTTTAGTATTTTGCTGTGAGAACATCACTTGTTATGTATGCTGATTTGTGTTTGGTGATTGTATGACAACTAAAACATGATGACATTGTTGTTTAGTTGTACTCATATTTGGCTGTGAAACTTGAATTTGATGACATAGTTTGCTGTTGGACTGCAATTTGCTCGACGTCTTTGAATGAGAACAAAGCTGACCCGACAGGGCCTCTGCTATTTATTTATTTATATGAGCAAAAGGGGATACCCCCTAATTTCCGTTAATAGAAATCATTAGATGTTCACAACACTATGCCCAGCCTGCTACACAGGTTTCATTCATTACTAGTTTCAGCAAAGTGCTCATGTCGTAGCCACTGAATACATCACGAGTGCTACATACATTGCAAATAAAGAGACAATCATCCTACAGAGCACATCGATTTTGCCCATTATCTTCACAAGCTCTTTCATCTCCTCATTGCTGTCAAGGCCGTTCAGCAGCTGTTGCTTGGCCATGATCAGAGGAACTGCATCTTTAACCTTCTGCTCTGCATCTTCCTCTTCTGCCGTTCCTTCAGTTACTTGTCCAACACCCCAACCTGCTGGTATTGGGATTCCTCGGCTAACCAAATAATCAGCGTAGTTGCATTCCCCCACATCAGCAACTTCCCAGAAATACAAATCACACGAATCTTCCCTTTTCTGCACGAATCAAATTGGAAGATCATCAACCAAAGTATTAAAAAAATCAGCAATTGAAAGTAGCAGAACAACACTTAAACATATTATTACCCCATGATTCGGGCATTTGTAGAAGACTCGGCCAGGGTTGCGGATTGTGGTTGAGACGCGACGGATGACTGCGTGATTTGCAGCAGTGGCACCACACCAACGGCAGCGGGTTGCGATGAGCAATCGGCTGCGGTGCGCGTGTCGGCGGGGGTGTGATGAGACCCACAGGCGATGGTACGGGTGGCGACTTGGCGCATATCTGGTTGTTGCCTGCTGAAGAGCAGGTGGACGAGCAGCCAGCGGACATGGTTGCTGCGGCCAGAGCTTCTGATGCTAGGCAGAGTAAGTAGAGAAGAGGAGAAGCGAATGTTGGATATGTCAGTTTCATTACTTGCAGAGTAGCATAGCACCATATATAGTCATAGTCTAGGTTTGGATTCGAACCAACTACAGGAGGGACCTCCTTGTTTTGCGAAAAAAATTATTTCTCCACCTGATAGCTGGGACCCACCGGCTGTATCTTCGCACGGAAGGAAGTGCCTCCTTGTTTTGCGAAAAAAAATATTCATCCCGTTGACAGCTGGGACCCGTCAGGTTTGGTGACTGACTTGTGGGCCTACTAAGCGGACGTGTACGCACAGCTTTGTCAACTTAATCAACAAATGATTCTAGCAGCTGGACCGTTGGATGTTAATCCAACAGCCGTGCTCCTTCTTCAACCTCTGTTCTTGCTCCTGTCTCCCGTGGGTGGCACCGCGGCTGTGCTGCCGCGCACCCGAACCAGTGAAGTTTCCCACTCCTCTCCATCTGCGACTCCACTGCCCCGTCTTCCCCTTCTCTGGGTCGTTCCAGTCTGGGTGCGCTCGGCACGGTGTGGTCAACGTGGTCAACAACCGAGAGTCATCGGAAGATGACTGTACGTGAGAGGCTGACAGTGGGGACGCACCACGCCCATGGACGCATGCATGCAACGGAACGCGGCGAGGTCAACGTGGTCAAGGAACGACTTCCATCGGAAGTATACTGTACGTGGAGAGTCTCAGCTGGGTCCACGGCCGCAGCAAGTAAGTGCCTCCTTATTACGCGGAAAATAATGATTCCTCCAACTGACAGCACGGACCCACTAGACGGGCCACCGTATTTTGTGAAAAAAACGTTTGCCCCCTGACTGCTGGGACCCACCTGACGGGCCACCGTATTTCGCAAAAAAACGTTCCCCCCGCTGTCAGCTCGGACCCACCGGAAGTGCCTCCTTATTACGCACAAAAAAATGAATACTCCCCCGGCTAGCTGGGACCCACCTTGGTGGGAGGCTGACTTGTGGGCCTACTAAGTTGACGGGGACGAAGGGCTTTGTCAACTTAGTCAATATGAACGATTCTAGCTCTAGTGACCGTACGATGTCCATCCAACGGCCGTAGTGCTTCTTCAACCTCTGGTCTTCTTGCTCCAGCCGCCCAAAGCAGCGCCGGTTGTGCCGCATGCTCCTGCCTCCCGTGGCCGGCTATGCTGCCGTGGAGGCCTCACCGCCCCCTACTATTCCCACCGCTCGCCAGGCCCTGCGGCGACGGCAGCCTCACACCGCAGCCGAACCAGTGAACCCTCGTACTCCTCTCCGCGCGGGCTTCCACTGCCGCGTCTTCCCCGGCTCCGCGTCGTCCCCTTCCTAGGCCTCGCCATCGTCCACCGCCGTGGTGCTCTCCGCGCGGCGTGGTCAACGTGGTCAAGGAATGACTTCCGTCGGAAGAGTACTGTACGTGGAGAGGCTGACAGCTGGGTCCACGGCCACAGCCCAGTTTTTTGTGATTTGCCAAGTAAGTCGCTTTGTCAGGCCTGTTAGGCTGCAAATCTTTCAAGACGAGGAGAGCTTTCATTCGGCTGGCCGAGAAAATGGCCCATCAGTAATGAGAAATGGGCTGTACATTTTTAAAAAAAATCAAACCGGCAATCAGTTTCAAATATCTTTTTTTTCATTTCGAGATTTTAAATTACATTAATTTTTATGCATGGAGAATTTGTTGGATTTTATATTGATATACATTTATTTTTTTAATCAGTTTGAATGTGAGTCGAAATTTCGGGATTAAAAACAGTTCGGACCGCACCGAAATATGCAAAATTTCATATAATTTTTTAACCGTGGCCACAATATGGGCTGTAATGCTAACAAAAAGAATATGGGCTCCAAAAAAACCTTAATAATTAGCAAATGGGCTGTAAATTATTAGAAATAATGTCACATGGGTTGTATGCTGTTTTCCACGGATTTAAGGCTTTTCTAAAAAAAAAGGTTGACGCACAAGCAGTGACTGTTGGATGGCCATCCAACGGCCGTCGTGCTTCTTCAATCTCTGCTCTTCCTGCTCCAGCCGCTCAAACAAGCGCCGGCGGGACTGCCTGCTCCCTCCTCCCCATGGCCGGCTCTGCTGCCGCGCAGGCCTCACCGCCCCACCGTACTCCCATCGCTGGTCTAGCCATCCCTCTACTCACCCACACCTGCTGTTATTCTCCGGCGACGGCAGACGAACCAGTAAACCCTCGTACAGTCGTACTCCCCTACGCGTGGGAAACAACTGCCGAGTCTTCCCTGCCTCCGTGTCGTTCCCTTCCTAGGCCTCGCCGTCGTCCACCGCCCTGGTGCTCTCGGCGCGGCCTGGTCAACGTGGTCAACGACCGACATGCATCTGAAGTGGACTGTACGTGGAGAGGTCGACAGCTGGGTCCACGGCCGCACGCAAGGAAATGCCTCCTTATTACGCGCAAAATAATGATTCCTCCACCTGACATCAGGGACCCACCGAAAGGGCCTTTGTATTTCGCGAAAAAAACGTTACCGCCGCTGACAGCTCGGACCCACCAGCTATATCTTCGCACGCAAGGAAGTGCCTCCTTATTACGCACAAAAAAATGAATACTCCCCCTGTTAGCTAGGACCCAGTATAGTGGCAGGCTGACTTGTGGGCCTACTAAGTTGATGGGGACGGAGGGCTTTGTCAACTTAGTCAATATGCATGATTCTAGCTCCAGTGACCGTACGATGTCCATCCAATGGCCGTAGTGCTTCTTCAACCTTTGGTCTTCTTGCTCCAGCCGCCCAAACCAGCGCCGGTCGTGCCTCGTGCTCCTGCCTCCCGTGGTCGGCTGCGATGCGGCGGAGGCCTCACCGCCCCCTACTACTCCCACCGCTGGCCAGGCCATCCCTCTACTCACCCACACCCCCTGTTATTCTGCGGCGATGGCAGCCTCACACCGCAGCGAACCAGTGAACCCTCGTACTCCTCTACGCGTGGGCATCCACTGTCGCGTCTTCCCCGGCTCCACGTTGTCCCCTTCCTAGGCCTCGCCGTCGTCCATCGCCCTGGTGCTCTCGACGCGGCGTGGTCAACGTGGTCAAGGAACAGCTTTCATCGGACATGGACTGTACGTGGAGAGGCTGACAGCTGGGTCCACGGCCGCAGCAAGGAAGTGCCTCCTTATTACGTGCAAAATAATTATTCCTCCACCTGACAGCGGGGACCCACCGGACGGGCCACCGTATTTCGCGAAAAAAATGTTTGCCCCTGACTGCTGGGACCCACCAGCTACATCTTCGCACGCAAGGAAGTGCGTCCGGGCAAAAAAAACGATTCGCCCCCCTGACTGCTGGGACCCACCAGCTACATCTTCGTAGGCAAGGAAGTGCCTGACAGTCGGGACCCACCTGGTTGAAGCGTACGTAGCGTTGTCATTCTAGTCGCGAACGTGTACGTACATATATACTGGTGGATGTAGAGGCGCGCACGTGTCGTAGTAGAGGCGCGCACGTAGCATGTACACGTACGTATAGCGGCCAGGGTGCAAGGAAGAAAATAAGGCCACGTATGTGTACATACGGGCGGGTTCTCGAACGCCTACTCGCGCATACGTACGGCCAGGGCTCGTGTAGATGGCTGGGTCGGAACGGAGAAACAGCGTCGTTGTCATGTTCACGGGGAGGCAACGGAATGCGTCGTGTTCATGGGGAGGCAACGGAATGCGTCGTGTTCATGGGGAGGGGTGTGGCGTACCGCAAAACGGAGGAAACGGACCTCCTACGGTCGAAACGGGGGTCCTGTTGATCGGGAGGAGTGTGGCGTACCGCAAAACGGAGGAAACGGACCTCCTACGGTCGAAACGGGGGTCCTGTTGATCAGGAGGGGTGTGGCATACGCAAAACGGAGGAAACGGACCTCCTACGGTCGAAACGGGGGTCTTGTTGATCGGGAGGGGTGTGGCGTACCGCAAAACGGACGAAACGGACCTCCTACGGTAGAAACGGGGGTCCTGTTGGCGTACCGCAAAACGGGACTCCACGGGATACTGTTCATCTCCACCGTCGACCTCCTCCAGCCTCCACGGGCTACCGTCGACCTCCTCCAGCCTCCACGGGCTCCTGTTCATCCAGCCTCCACCGCGCGCTACTCCACCGGCTACTGTTCAACCACCCCTCCACGGGCACCCCTCCACTGTCTACTGTTCATCCAGCCCTCCACACCACGGGGTCCTGTTCAACCACCCCTCCACGGGAACCCCTCCACCGTCTACTGTTCATCCAGCCCTCCACCACACCACGGGGTCCTGTTCATCCAGAGGCAACGCCACCACTCACTATTCATCCAACCCCCCCCCCCCACAGCGCTCACTGTTCATCCCAAAGGCAGCATCGATCGGCTTCAGTTAGCAGCAGTAGCGAAGGAGTCGCTCGATCGGGTTCAGTTAACAGCCATCGATCGATCGCTCGGGTTCAGTAACGCGTAGCCTGCAGTGCAATCGCTCGGGTTCAGTTAGAGCCCAACGCCTCACTCGGGTTCAGTTAGAGCCAACGCCTCGCACACACGCGCGTACGTGTACGAGAGAAACGCGCATCGCTCGGCCCCCGACCTCCCACTGTAACCGGGAACTCCCCGAAATTTTCCCCGCCCTCGCTTCTACCATAGTTTTTTCCGTCATGGACGGCCCAAAGAATGTCATGCAGCTGCGTCTCCGGCCCGCCCAGGACGAAAAGCCCATTTTCTATCATGATTTTTTGTCATAGAAGTAGGAGCCCACCACATCTATGATGATACCGGGTTTTGTCACAATTATCGTCATAGAAGTGTCATATGTATGACAGAAAAAATTTCGTTCGGCCCAAAATGTCACGGATGTGTCTTTTTTTTGTAGTGATCTGCTCTTGCAATAGGTCTGTCATCTAGCGGTGCATCAAGGTCATAATTCTTCTGTGCAGCAATGAGGATAATCCTCAGATCACGGACCAAGTCTGCATCATTGCTACTATCATCTTTCAACTTAGTTTTCTCTAGGAACATATCATACATAAAACGGGTAAGCTATTTGCGAGCTATTGATCTACAACATAGATATGCAAATACTATCAGGACTAAGTTCATGATAAATTTAAGTTTAATTAATCATATTACTTAAGAACTCCCACTTAGATAGACATCCCTCGAGTCATCTAAATGATCACGTGATCCATATCAACTAAACCATGTCCGATCATCACGTGAAATGGAGTAGTTTTCAATGCTGAACATCACTATGTTGATCATATTTACTATATGATTCACGTTCGACCTTTCGGTCTCTAGTGTTCCAAGGCCATGCATATCTGCATATGCTAGGCTCGTCAAGTTTAACCCGAGTATTCTGCATGTGCAAAACGGGCTTGCACCCGTTGTATGTGAACGTAGAGCTTATCAGACTCGATCATCACGTGGTGTCTCAGCACGAAGAACTGTCGCAACGGTACATACTCAGGGAGAACACTTATACCTTGAAATTTTAGTAAGGGATCATCTTATAAAGCTACCGCCGAACCAAGCAAAATAAGATGTATAAAAGATAAACATCACATGCAATCAAAATATGTGACATGATATGGCCATCATCATCTTGTGCTTTTGATCTCCATCTCTAAAGTACCGTCATGATTTCTCTCGTCACCAGCATGACACCATGATCTCTATCATCTTGATATCTATCAACCTGTCGTCATATGGTCGTCTCGCCAACTATTGCTTTTGCAACTATTGCTATCGCATAGCGATAAAGTAAAGCAATAACATGGCACTTGCATCTTATGCAATAAAGAGACAACCATAAGGCTCCTGCCAATTGCCGATAATTTCAAAAACATGATCATCTCATAAAACAATTTATATCTCATCACGTCTTGACCATATCATATCACAATATGCCCTGCAAAAACAAGTTAGACGTCCTCTACTTTGTTGTTGCAAGTTTTACGTGGCTGCTACGGGCTTAGCAAGAACCATACTTACCTATGCATCAAAACCACAACGATTTTTCGTCAAGTGTGCTGTTTTAACCTTCAACAAGGACCGGGCGTAGTCACACTCGATTCAACTAAAGTTGGAGAAACAGACACCCACTAGCCACATGTGTGCGAAGCACGGCGGTAGAACCAGTCTCATGAACGCGGTCATGTAATGTCGGTCTGAGCCGCTTCATCCAACAATACCGTTGAATCAAAGTATGACATGCTGGTAAGCAGTATGACTATTATCGCCCACAACTCTTTGTGTTCTACTCGTGCATATAACATCTACGCATAGACCTGGCTCGGATGCCACTGTTGGGGAACGCAGTAATTTCAAAAAAAATCCTACGCACACGCAAGATCCATCTAGGTGATGCATAGCAACAAGCGGGAGAGTGTGTCCACGTACCCTCGTAGACCGAAAGCGGAAGCGTTTTATCAACGCAGTTGATGTAGTCGTACGTCTTCACGATCCGACCGATCCTAGCACCGAACGTACGGCACCTCCGTGTTCAGCACACGTTCAGCTCGATGACGTCCCTCGTACTCTTGATCCAGTTGAGGCCGAGGGAGAGTTTCGTCAGCACGACGGCGTGGCGACGGTGATGATGAAGTTACCGGCACAGGGCTTCGCCTAAGCACTACGACGATATGACCGAGGTGTGTAACTGTGGAGGGGGGCACCGCACACGGCTAAGAGATTGTCTGTTGTGACTTTGGGGTGTCCCCTGCCCACGTATATAGAGGGAGGACAAGGAGGCCAGCCCTAGAGGGGGCGCGCCAAGTGTGGGGAGTCCTACTAGGACTCCCAAGTCCTAGTAGGATTCCCCTTTTCATTTCCGAAGTAGGAGAGTAGAAAGAGGGAAAGATAGAGGGAGTAGGAAAGGGCAAGGGGGGCTCCGCCCCCTTTCCCCTAGTCCAATTCGGACCCATGGGGGGGCGCGCCTCCTTCCCTTTGGCCTGCCTCCTCTATTCCCGTATGGCCCAATAAGGCCCAATACTTCTCCCGGCGAATTCCCGGAACTCTCCGGTACTCCGAAAAATACCCGAATCACTCGGAACCTTTACGATGTCCGAATATAGCCTTCCAATATATCGATCTTTACCTCTCGACCATTTCGAGACTCCTCGTCATGTCCCCGATCTCATCCGGGACTCCGAACAAAATTCCGTCATCAAATCACATAACTCATAATATAGATCATCATCGAACGTTAAGCGTGCGGACCCTACGGGTTCAAGAACTATGTAGACATGACCGAGACACATCTCCAGTCAATAACCAATAGCGGAACCTGGATGCTCATATTGGCTCCAACATATTCTACGAAGATCTTTATCGGTCAAACCGCATAACAACATACGTTGTTCCCTTTGTCATCGGTATGTTACTTGCCCGAGATTCGATTGTCGGTATCCTCATACCTATTTCAATCTCGTTACCGGCAAGTCTCTTTACTCGTTCCGTAATGCATCATCCCGCAACTAACTCATTAGTCACAATGCTTGCAAGACTTATAGTGATGTGCATTACCGAGAGGGCCCAGAGATACCTCTCCGATACACGGAGTGACAGATCCTAATCTCGATCTATGCCAACTCAACAAACACCATCGGAGACACCTGTAGAGCATCTTTATAATCACCCAGTTACGTTGTGACGTTTGATAGCACAAAAGGTGTTCCTCCGGTATTCAGGAGTTGCATAATCTCATAGTCTGAGGAACATGTATAAGTCACAAAGAAAGCAGTAGCAATGAAACTGTAACAATCATAATGCTAAGCTAACGAATGGGTCTTGTCCATCACATCATTCTCCTAATGATGTGATCCCGTTCATCAAATGACAACACATGTCTATGGTTAGGAAACATAACCATCTTTGATAAACGAGCTAGTCAAGTAGAGGCATACTAGGGACACTTTGTTTTGTCTATGTATTCACACATGTACTAAGTTTCCGGTTAATACAATTCTAGCATGAATAATAAACATCTATCATGAAATAAGGAAATAAATAATAACTTTATTATTGCCTCTAGAGCATATTTCCTTCAGTCTCCCACTTGCACTAGAGTCAATAATCTAGTTCACATTGCCATGTGATTTAACACCAATAGTTCACATCACCATGTGATTAACAGCCATAGTTCACATCGCCATGTGACCAACACTCAAAGGGTTTACTAGAGTCAGTAATCTTAGTTCACATCGCCATGCGATTAACACCCAAAGAGTACTAAGGTGTGATCATGTTTTGCTTGTGAGAGAAGTTTAGTCAACGGGTCTGCCATATTCAGATCCGTATGTATTTTGCAAATTTTTATGTCAACAATGCTCTGCATGGAGCTACTCTAGCTAATTGCTCCCACTTTCAATATGTATCCAGATTGATACTTAGAGTCATCCGGATCAGTCTCAGAACTTGCATCAACGTAACCCTTTACGACGAACCTTTTGTCACCTCCATAATCGAGAAACATATCCTTATTCCACTAAGGATAATTTTGACCGCTGTCCACTGATCTACTCCTAGATCACTATTGTACTCCCTTGCCAAACTCAGTGTAGGGTATACAATAGATCTGGTACACAGCATGGCATACTTTATAGAACCTATGGCTGAGGCATAGGGAATGACTTTCATTCTCTTTCTATCTTCTGCCATGGTCGGGCTTTGAGTCTTACTCAATTTCACACCTTGCAATACAGGCAAGAACTCCTTCTTTGACTGTTCCATTTCGAACTACTTCAAAAATTTGTCAAGGTATGTACTCACTGAAAAAACTTATCAAGCGTCTTGATCTATCTCTATAGATCTTGAAGCCCAATATGTAAGCAGCTTCATCGAGGTCTTTCTTTGAAAAACTCCTTTCAAACACCCCTTTTATGCTTTCCAGAAAATTCTGCATCATTTTCGATCAACAATATGTCATTTACATATACTTATCAGAAAGGTTTAGTGATCCCACTCAATTTCTTGTAAATACAAGCTTCATCGCAAGTCTGTATAAAAGTATATGCTTTGATCAACTCATCAAAGCGTATATTCCAACTCTGAGATGCTTTGCACCAGTCCATGGATGGATCACTGGAGCTTGCACATTTTGTTAGCACCTTTAGGATTGACAAAACCTTCTGGTTGCATCATATACAACTCTTCTTTAAGAAATCCATTAAGGAATGTAGTTTTGACATCCATTTGCCAGACTTCATAAAATGTGGCAATTTGCTAACATGATTCGGACAGACTTAAGCATCACTACGAGTGAGAAAATCTCATCGTAGTCAACACCTTGAACTTTGTCAAAAACCTTTTTCGACAAGTCTAGCTTTGTAGATAGTAACACTACTATCAACGTCCGTCTTCCTCTTGAAGATCCATTTATTTTCTATGGCTTGCCGATCATCGGGCAAGTCAACCAAAGTCCACACTTTGTTCTTATACATGGATCCCATCTCAGATTTCATGGCCTCAGGCCATTTCGCAGAATCTGGGCTCATCATCGTTTCCTCATAGTTCGTAGGTTCTTCATGCTCAAGTAACATGAACTCCAGAATAGGATTACCGTACCACTCTGGTGCAGAACGTACTCTGGTTGACCTACGAGGTTCAGTAGTAAGTTGATCCGAAGCTTCATGATCATCATCATTAACTTCCTCACTAATTGGTGTAAGCATCACTTGAACTAATTTTAGTGAAGAAATACTTTCCAATTCGGGAGAAGGTACAATTACCTCATCAAGATTTTTGTTTTTTGCGAGGAGAAGCCCATATTTCTTGAAGAGGGGGCGATCCCAGAAAAACCCTCCTTCCTCCTCGCTTCCAGTTATACTGCAGCTCGCTGGACTCTCCTGCTTCCATCGTTGACGGTGTCCTGGACTAGGGGGTACTCAACACATCATCTCCCGACCAGCTGGATCGGGCCGAGGACCCCCATGGCGGTTTACTATTGGGCCAGTTCAGATAGCCCATGCCGCATACAAGGAGGATTGCACAAGACTTGGCGCCCAAGACAAGGATTCCTCTAAACCCTAGGCATATGGTGCATATATAAACCGAGGCCAGGCTAGTCAATAGGCATCTCATATTCATTACTACAATCTCGTGGTAGACACATGTACAATCTCGTGGTAGACACATACAAGGAGGATTGCACAAGACTTGGCGCCCAAGACAAGGATTCCTCTAAACCCTAGGCGTACGGTGCATATATAAACCGAGGCCAGGCTAGTCAATAGGCATCTCATATTCATTACTACACCCATATGAATACAATCAAAAGCAGCATGTAGGGTATTATCTCATCAAGAAAGCCCGAAGCTGGGTAAAACCCTGTGTCCATGTTACCATCGCTCCAAGACGCCTAGCTTAGGACCCCTATTATGCGATACGCCGGATATTTAACCGACATTGGTGCTTTCATTGAGAGCCTGCTGGCGGTCGCCACGGGGCGATGGGAATTCGGATCGTCTCCGGCGCGATCTACGCATCGGAGCCGAGCTTTATGGTCGATGTCGGCATCTTTTGTCGCCGGCTCGACTGGTCACCTTGGCTTAACCAAGGACTATGCCCTACCTACGATCATCATGTTCGGACGAGGGCCTTCGTCAACATCAACTCCGATCTCTATCATGATCATGGAAGAATCATCCATGGAGCTCGGGGGCTCAACGTCAACACTGCCCTCGGGCGACCGTGTTGTTTTTTCCGAACATCAAACTTTTAGCCACTGCCACCACCTCCTGGAGCATCGCTTTGACGATTCCTTCGGTATAATTGTGCGGAATTAAGTGTACAACAACCATGCCAAATTTCGTCATGTTCCGATGGAGGAATCTCTCGCAATCAACGATATACCGGAGCCCTGTCAAATCTGGACGGAAATCTGGACGAGTTTAGGGCGTGGTCTCCAGAGCCCAGCTCGGAGGCCCTTTGGAAGATCTAACCATTCATCTACTGCGGAATTCCCATATCTATCACCCCTCCAAATTTCAGCTCGATCTGACGGTTCAAACTCCGGGAACCTTCTGATGAGTGGACCAATTTTCGGATCTGTTTTCTGCGCGAATACGAATCCGGCCCGAGGTCATGTTTCTTCATGAACGGAATATTGGACAACCCTTTTGAAGAATTTTTTTTCAAGGGTATTGTGCGTTGTTTTTAAACACGTAGCCATAAAATTTTAAGCCTCCTCCGAGGTAATCTTCACCATCACACTGGTGTCAAACCAGTCCGGCAATATTGCTCCACGGCTGCCGACCTGCGCTAGACACATCGCCGCTCTGTTGAGCTGAGCTCAACTTCTTCGATCATCATCTCGGCAAGCCGAACAAGAGTTCGGCATCGCGAAGGATAAATCATCACCAACATCGCTGCCCCACGGATTACACGGAGCAGGCACACCGGCATCGCCGCATGGTCACTTCATCAAGCCGGCATTGACCGTGTCACAAGTCACGACCTGCGTCAGCATGACCGCACTGTTGCTTCTTCAAGCCGATGTCCATCACGCCGACCTGCTTCAACACCTTGGCTGACATGGCAGCTGCAATGTCCCCTCACCGACCTGCTCCGTCACCTCGGCTGGACCGGGGGCTTGGCTATTTCTTCATCAACATACTCCAATGACTTCGGCGTCACCAGCCGACCAGCTTCATCACGTTAGCTGGACCGAGGGCTTTGCCTCGGCAAGCCAACATTTGCCAGCATCGCCATGCCGTCGCTTTATCGCCCATCAGGCAATGGGTGTGCGGATCGAGTCCCAATTTTGGGAGTCACCTTTCTTCGGATTGCTACAACAAATAAACCAGGTGCTATTGACCCTAGTAATTTTTGCTTGTTTGGGTTTATTTTTCCCAAGGAATTATTACTCTGGTTTGTTCCATCATCTGTACGCAGGTCTATCAAATGGTGGCCGCATTAACGACGGTCACATGGTGGTTCGGTAATGGACTTTGACTACGTCACGTGGTCTCTTCGACAAGCCGACGCCGTCGTCCCAGTCGGCGTAAATCGGCTCGCGTGACCACCTTGTTGGTCGTGCTGCCATACCGACGTGTTCGGTTGCCTCGGGGACTTCGGCATCGTTGAGAGAGCTCTACCTCATTGAGTGTTTGGCACACAGGCCATATGTCTTTTATTACTCACTTTGCATAAATTATTAATTATGCAACTTTTTTTTTAATTTATTATTATTCCTATTATCTCCGGCTTGCACTATTTTCTGTGCACAGATAAAGGATCCAGATTGGGCAGCGCTGTCACCTCTGCGTACCGACGTACCACGTCACCTCGGCTGGACCGAGGGCTTCATCATCACTTCATTAACCCACGCCAGCGACTTCGGCGTCACACTGCGGGCCTGCATTGGCCGTGCTATGTCGCCACTTCGGAGTGTCGAGCTCTTCGCTCCGCCACCTCGGGACCAGCTTGGGGGCTGGGACCTTGTCCCACCGTATGCTCGGGCCGTGCATCAACACCGAGCACATTAACCAGCTAAGTCGCTTTTATGCTCAGAATTTTCAATTTTCAATTTTGTTCGGTTCGACCAAGCATTATACTTTTTTTAGCAAAAAGTTGTTTGTGAAAACTTCCTTGTCAAAACTTCGTTTGTGACACACAAATTCAAATACCCCGTTTGCTTGGGGGCTTCTTTATGAAGCCTTTCCTCTTGCATATGATTATACTTGTATGGCTTCGTTCCTTGTTCGTGTATTACGCCACAATATGCACCATGTTGACTTAAGTGTTCCGCAAGCTGGGCTGCCTTGCTCCTGTGTTTACCCCTACGTTCCCGATTGTTCGGCTAGGGAGTAAAGGGAGCACCACTGCAATTGTCACGATCGGGTCATCCGAGCTCGGACCTCAGACTGGGTGAAGCCGAAAGCTAGCGCTCTTATTGTTTTATTATGGTCGGCACACAACGGAACTCATGAGTATAAAAATCTATTGCACAAGTCTCATAGTAACAATGAGCAACCGAAGAAAGGTATCGGTGGAGGTACTATTTTCTTCGAAGATGCTTCTTACACTTCGTCAGTAATATAGCATAAGTTCCCTGAGCGCGCTTTGTTTGTTACAACCTTATGGCCTGATTGCCTGGTTATCGAAAACACCTTCGATATTCTCGACAGGTGGAGTACATAACACTTTTCGGTCCTTGACCGAAGAGGGAGAAGCCGATGGTCGGTTAAGACGCGTTTAAAGTTCGGGTGAACACAGAAACGATATAAGCACTTCCGTACATACAATCATTATACATAAAATTCTTTTGCCCAAGTCACTCGGGGGCTCTTAAATTAGTATGAGCCGTTTTATAATAAATGTTTTCTTCTTGGTCGTTGCAAAATCTTTTTCTATCACTCCTTTTTTTGACGCGAGTGTGTGGTAAATAGCCGGGGAGCCCAGTCTCTCTCTCAAAGCCGTTCGAGTTTAGTTCGCTAAACTGGCCTAACGAGCAGTACTCCGCCTTCGGGATAGGAGGTTACAGCCGTGGGCTGACCCGCTTGAGGTCTCGAGATCGGATGTGTCATATTAATGCACGACAGAAGCACCCCTTTTTTGACCAATTTTCGGATTGGCACCGAACACTTGATCTAATTCGGACGTCAAGTTGTTACTAAATTGTTGGGTTTTCCAAGCCTATGGCACTTTTAAAACTATTTGTGTGTTTCCCGCATAAGTCTCGCAGTGCAACGGCGGACACCTTTACAGATTCGGCGAAAACATTCTCGGATATTGCTATATATGCATCGGTTTCGAATTGTGTCTTCGGTCAATAGTTGGGTTGCCCGGCTCCTGTGCTTGCCTCCTATGTTCCGCTTTGTTCGGCTAGGTGTGCAAAGGGAGAACCACTGCGATTGTGCTTCCAGCTCGCATGGTTAAGCACCTCAGTGGAGAAAGCCGAAAACTGACTGTCACAATAAGCGTAAACTGGTCAGCGATCCAATGACTATGTTAAATGACGGGCCATTCATAACATTGGCCGAAGTGTTTACGGCTTGACCTCTACTGTCGCCGAACACTAACCGGGGGCTCGTAGCTAGCTTCCCCGGTTTAAAGCTCCTATGACTAAGTGAAAGTTATAAAGCCCGCATATCTGATTGCCTCGTTTCCGCTAACACAACCGCCTTCGGGCACCGAGACGTCGGCTAAGGGTTGTTTTGTTATTGCGAAAACACCCTGCGTAGCATCTACAATGGGGCGGAAGCCGACGATGGGCCACTTTCAACTGATAAACGGTCGCAACAGAGTCAAAATAAACATATCATCGGCGTTTGTATTTAATATACAAAGGATGCCTTCGTAATCATCATTATCAAGCCATACATATGCATCAATTTGACTTAAGATTTTGGCCAAGCTGGGTTGCCTGGTTCCTGTGTTTACCCCTACGTTCCCGATTGTTCGGCTAGGCGGTAAAGGGAGCACCTCTGTGATTGTTACTACCGGGTCATCCGAGTTAGTACCTCAGACTGGGTGAAGCCGAAAGCTAGCAATCTTAAAGGGTCACATTGGTCGGCAACGACGGAAGTAAAAAATTTGGTTCATTAATACCATAGAGTTCGAGAACTTTCGCCGAACTAAATCCTCAATATTTTCATCCCACATTGATCGGAGGTGAGTTTTCATGATCATGATAAGCATGACGACCCAAAGAAAGGAACCGATAGCGGGACTATTTTCTTCGGAACATGCTTCTTACGTTAAAAACGTAATATAATATATCTCTCCGTGTACCTTTGTTTATAAAACCGTATGGCCGGATTTCCTTGTTTTCCATAAATCTTTGCCCTTATAACGGCTTTATAAAGTAGGAAAACACTCCTCGGCTACTGGCCGAAGAGGTTGAAGCCGATGGTCGGTCAACAAAGTTTTGTACAATGCGGATCCGAGCATTAATGATGTAAAGTACTTGGATACATAGAATCATTACACATAATTTGTGATTTTACTGCGGATATCGATCCTTAATTCGGCCACCCGTGCCCACATTAAGGCTGGGGGGCTACTGGGCTTCACGCTCATTATTTATAAATATTAAAGGGGGCACATCGATCCCCTGATCTGGTGTTGCCACCCGACCAGTGTCTCGGGGGCTACTGCATTGGCAATCCAATGCAGAAAATTTAAGTGCAATATAGTTTTCGAGGAGATTATGATCCTCAGGTTGGTCGCCCGCACCCAACCTGAGTCTCAAGGACTTTGCGCACCGCTTTTTGTGTCCCGAAGTATTCTGCCGAGCTAGGAGTTGATCCTCAGGCCGATTTTGCGAATCAACCTGAGTCTCGAGGGCTACTAGGATCAGCGATCTTATGTCATCCTTCAGGTGCATCTCGGGTTTTAGACCAATACACACCTTGAGGGCTACTGGCTATATATATCGGCAGAGAATAAATTGCACCAATAAAAAATATTGACAAAAAATCGGCCCGCAGTCGGGGTGGTGCACCACCTTGGAAGAAGTCCGGCATAAAGCTCGAGCGCCAGTGGCTGGCTCCATAGAGGGCATTTCCGGCATTAAGCTCGGCTAAACTCCTTCAACTTTTTTGAACCAAGGTGATCTATGACACCTCGGATGCAGTTCGGCGTTGGAGCTCGACTATAACAATACTCTTCGGATACATCCCAGCGTTGGAGCTCGGATACATCCTGGCGTTGGAGCTCGGAAGCGGTCCGGCATTGGTGCTCGGCTGCAAAAGATACCTCGAATGCAGTCCGGCGTTGGAGCTCGGATGCAAGAGGACACTGCCGCCCGGGAACAACTTCAAACCCGTGGTGTGGCATAAAAATAACAGGGCATTGATAAAGGCCGGAAACTTAAAGGGGCTCCTCGGATACCTGACGTGTAAATTCTTCGGATGCACTTCGGCGATCCTCAAGATCGAAGATGAGAAGATTTGTTGAACCAGTTTTCAAGACCGACGACCGAAGATGAAGAACAGTTCGGAAGAATCGAGGAGCGTCCCCAACTTGAAGACCGGTTCAGGGGGGCTAGTAACGGTGTCCTGGACTAGGGGGTACTCAACACGTCATCTCCCGACCAGCTGGATCGGGCCGAGGACCCCCATGGCGGTTCACTATTGGGCCAGTTCGGACAGCCCATGCCGCATACAAGGAGGATTGCACAAGACTTGGCGCCCAAGACAAGGATTGCTCTAAACCCTAGGCGTACGGTGCATATATAAACCGAGGCCAGGCTAGTCAATAGGCATCTCATATTCATTACTACAATCTCATGGTAGACACATGTACTCTGTACTACACCCATATGAATACAATCAAAAGCAGCATGTAGGGTATTATCTCATCAAGAGAGCCCGAAGCTGGGTAAAACCCCGTGTCCAAGTTACCATCGCTCCAAGACGCCTAGCTTAGGACCCCTACTACGAGATACGCCGGATATTGAACCAACAATCGCCCCCCAATTCCCCCCGCTCCCCATCTTCCTCACTCGTACAGAAAACTCCCGCTCACCTTCTTCCTCACTCATATAGAAAATGCATGCTCCTCTTCTTCCACTCCTACAGAAAACCCCAGCCCTCCTTCTTCCCCACTCGCACTGCCACTAAGCTCGTCTCTGGCTACTCTGCTCAAACCCGTGAGCTCGGCGTGAAGCCCGCAAGGAAAATGGAGTCGGCTGGCCCCAGCGCCAAGAAGATGAGGCTCCCGCCAGCGGCGACGCCAGTTATAGATCCCGCACCCGGCAGCGCGAGGAGAAGCGGCGAGCCGCCCCTCCCCCCACCCGGATCTGAGGAACCCGTAGAATCTCTGGTGCACCGCATCAGCAATCTCCGGGACGACATCCTTGGGGAGATCATCTCGCTTCTCCCCACCAAGGAGTGTTGCCGCACACAAATCCTCTCAACTCGGTGGCGCCCTCTATGGCGCACCGCGCCCCTCAATCTCAACTGTTGTCAGATATCTGTCCTTCCTGAATTTGATCTCCTCAGAGCCATCGTCTCCTCTCACTAGCAGGGCCCCATTCAACGCCTCTGCATCCTGACACGCTAGCTGCTATGCATGCCCTGCACGGTGGACGCTTGGCTGACATCCCCTAAATTCGAAAAACTCTAGCAGTTTGAGTTCTACCATTACCACGAAAGTTTCATACCACGAACCGAACACTAAGAATTTGTGCCCACACCATCGTTGTCCATCTCGTGGTTTTCCTCCTCTCTCCACACCGCCACCTTCGCCCGGTGCCATCTACCAGATGATCTGGTACAAATGCTTCGACTTCCACTTCTAAAAAAACTTTCACTCGTGGTGGTTTATCTGTCAGAGGTCTCACTGCACAGCATCATCCAACCCAGTTACCCTGCCCTGGAGCGCTTGCTGATTGTTTTAGGAATAGAAATCCCTATCAATTGTCTCCAAATAAAGTCGCCTCACCTTAAAAGCATTGGAATTTTTTTTGAAGGACAACAGCTCATCATTGAAGATGCCCCTTCACTTCAAAGGTTGCTCCTTCATTATTGTTATGAACCTTCGCAAATAACTGTCGTCTCTGCACCCAAACTGGAGACCTTGGGTGTAATTAGTGATCCGTTTAATGATCACAACAAGTTGGTGTTTGGCTCCTCACTTTTTCAGGTACCTTATATTATCATCTACACATTTGTAATCATAAGCTGCATTTTTCATTCGTGCGCATAAGTTTTATATCATCTTGGAGTACACTTTGGGCACTAATATTATGTTATATGCTCAATGAAGAGTTCGTCCATGGATAGCCTATCAATGCTGCTGGATTCTATCAAGATCTTATATATCGGAATGTTTAGTTTTGATCTGAACATAATTATTAGCTTGATGCGATGCTTTCGATGTCTGGAGAATTTATATATAAAGGTGATGATTTCATGCATATTGAAAGCCCGTATATATTCTACTAGAATTAACCATTCGGCTGTCGCTCTTTCGACATACTCTTTTTTCTGACCTTAACTGTTTTCAATCTTCATGTCTACTTAGACACTAACACATGGAGAAAAACATATAACCAATCGGTGGCGTAATAAGCACCAGGATTTTCTCAGTTCTCATGACATTCGTTTGAGGACGATAACGATGGAAGGATATGCATCCAACCAGGCAAACAGAAGCTTTGTCACATTCTTCCTACTGAATGCGAGGTTACTATTGTCCATGAGGCTTAAGTTTTTCAAAAGGAGATTTCTCATGGACGGACATGTTGAACAGCAAAAAAAGAATTTTCAGGTGCACAGATGGGCTTCTGAACGTGCTCGGCTTCTATTTACAACAACTTGTAGTCATCCTCCATTTTTTTCCACAGGATGTTGATTTTATGGATCAGACCGATCCATTTTTTTGTGATTGCGAAAAAGAGTGGTTGGTTTAGATGTTATTGCCATGTTCAATCTGGGTTTTGTCTAAATTTGATGAACAATTAATCCTTGGGCTTTTTGTACCGTTTGTAAGCTTGAGTTACATGTTGTTGCCCTCGTACTCCCCTCCGCCTGCCACTACAGTACCACATCTTCCACGGCTCATGTTCGTTCCCGTCTGAGGCCTCGCCGCCGTTCTCAATGTAGTCAATAAACAAGAAAATTACACAACGAGCGGATAACACCAGGGACCCAGCAGCTCGCCCAGTTGTTTTTTAGTTTTAGAGATGGAGCTCAACTGCATGTTGTGCGGGGGCTGTGGCCCATCTAGCCCACGCTTACGCTTTTATTTAAGCACATGACGAGCCCAGTTGATATCTTTTTTCTTTCTGAAAATGGCTAGCCCAGTTCTTTTTTGGAGAATACCCAACCGAGGCCTACTTGCTTTTCTCAGCCCTGCTGGGCTGCAAATCTTTCAAGACGAGGAGGGATGTAAGTAGTAAGAAACGGGCTTCCCCAGTAAATGGGCTATAAGTAGTAAGAAATGGGCTGTAAATTTTTAAACCAAAGCCAACCGACAATTACATTCAAATATCAATTTTCTGGATTTCTCTACTCTTATAAAAAGCAGAGTTGGTGATGATGGTGTGCCTGCCATCCTGCAATATAGGCCGTCCGATCTATATCTAACGGATAGGAAGGAAACTATGACAATTTACCTGCACTCCTCTCCACATTTGCAAATAAGGTCTTCCCTCGTTCATCCTTTTCTCCCACAAGATAAACTACTCACACAAATGCATCTTGATGTTCCGTGCAACGCACGGGCATCTTGCTAGTCAAGATTTTAAATTTCATTCATTTTTTGCAGAGAATTTTATTTTTGAATTTTATTTTTATATAATTTTTTAAAAATTATTTTTAACGTGACTCGAAATTTCATGATTAAAAGAGTTCGGACCCCACCGAAATATGCAAAATTTCATTGAATTTTTTAGCAGTGCCTAGAATATGGGCTTAATGCTAATAAAAAGAATATGGGCTTCTAAATATTCTTAAGAATTAGCAAATGGGTTGTAAATTATTGAAAATAATGGCTAATGGGTTGTATGCTGTTTTCCACAGATTTGGAGGCTGGCTTCTGGACCTGCTAGATTGACGATGACGTTGTCCTAAAAAAAATTGACGCGTACGCAAGGCCTTGTCAACTTACTCAACACAAAGCAGTGACTATTGGATGTCCATCCAATGGCCGTCGTGCTTCTTCAGTCTCTGACCTTCCTGCTCCAGCCGCCCAAACCAGCGCCGGCGGGACTGCCTGCTCCCTCCTCCCGTGGCCGGCTGTGCTGCCGCCAGGCCATCCCTCTACCCACCCGCACATCCTGTTATTTTTCGGCAACGTCAGCCTCACCCCGTAGCCGACCAGTCAGCCCTCGTACTCTCCTCAGCGTGGGCATCCGCTGTTGTGGCTTCGCCGGCTCCGGGTCGTTCCCTTCCTTGGCCTCGCCCTCGTCCACCGCGTTTGTGCTCTCGGCGCGGCGTGGTCAACATGCTCAACAAACAACAGCCATCGAAAAAGGGATGTAAGTGGAGAGTCTGACAGTAGGGACCCACACAAGCAAGTGCTTCCTTATTACGCGAAAACAGTGGGGCTTCTCCGGGTCGTTCCAGTCTAGGGCCTCGCCGTTGTCCACTGCCCTGGTGCTCTCGGCGGCGTGGTCAACGTGGTAAATGAATGACATCCATCAGAAGAGGATTGTACGTGGAGAGGCTGACAGTTGGGTCCATGGCCGCACGCAAGGAAGTGCCTCCTTATTATGCACAAAATAATGATTCCTCCACCTGACAGCCGGCACCCACCGGAAGGGCCTCTTTATTTCACGAAAAAATGTTCCTCCCGCTGATAGCTCAGACCCACCAGTTATATCTTTGCATGCAAGGAAGTGCCTCCTTATTACGCACAAAAAATGAATACCCCTCTGCTAGCTGGGACCCACCATAGTGGGAGGCTGACTTGTGGGCCTACTAAGTTGACGCCGACGGAGGGCTTTGTCAACTTAGTCAATATGAACAATTCTAGCTCCAGTGACCGTACGATGTCCATCCAACGGCCGTAGTGCTTCTTCAACCTCTGGTCTTCTTGCTCCAGCCGCCCAAACCAGCGCCGGTCGTGCCGCCTGCTCCTGCCTCCCGTGGCCGGCTCTGCTGCCGCGCAGGCCTCACCGCCCCACCCCACTCCAACCTCTGGCCAGGCCATCCCTCTACTCACCCACAACCCATGTTATTCTACGGCGACGGCAGCCTCACACCGCAGCCGAACCAGTCAACCCTCATACTCCTCTCCATGTGGGCATCCACTGTCACGTCTTCCCCGGCTCCGTGTCATCCCCTTCCTAGGCCTCGCCGTCGTCAACCGCCTTGGTGCTCTCGGCGCGGCGTGGTCAATGTGGTCAAGGAACGACTTCCATCGGAAGAGTACTGTACGTGGAGAGGCTGACAGCTGGGTCCACAGCCGCAGCAAGGAAGTGCAACCTTATTACGCGTAAAATAATTATTCCTCCACCTGACAGCAAGGACCCATCGGACGGGCTGCCGTATTTGGCAAAAAACCGTTTCCTCCCTGACTGCTGGGACCCACCAGCTACATCTTCGCGCGCAAGAAAGTGCGTCCATATTACGGGCAAAAAAATGATTCTCCCCCTGACAGCTGGGACCCACCAGCAATAACTTCGCACCTCCCTGATAGTCGGGACCCACCTGGTCGAAGCGTACGTAGCGTTGTCATTCTGGTCGCGAACGTGTACGTACATACTGGTCGATCGGTCTGTCTGCAGGCTGCAGCGATGAATCGTGGCCGAGTAAGGAAGGGCACGTGTCGTAGTAGAGGCGCGGACATAGCATGTCACGCAGTCCCGTCAATATTGTGTACACGTACGTACAACCAGAGTGCAAGAAAGTAAATATGGCCACGTACGTACATACGGGCGGGGTCTCGAACGCCTAGTGTCGCATACGTACGGCCAGGGCTCGTGCACATGGAGAGGCAGCGGAGAGCAGCGACAGCATCCTGTTCATCGGCAGCCAACCGGCTGGGTCGGAACGGAGAAACTGCGTCATGTTCATCGGGAGGCAACGGAATACGTCGTGTTCATCGGGAGCCAATCGACTTGGACAGAACAGCTGAAATGAGGCCTGGGGTACCGTAGAACGAAGGAAACGGCCTTCTGTTCGACCGCCTATGGTTGAAACGGGATCCTATTCACCGGGAGAGGTCTGGCGTACCGCAAAACGAAGGAAACGGACTTCTCTTCGACCTCCTACGGTCGAAACGGGGTCCTGTTGATCGGGAGGGGTGTGGCGTACCGCAAAACGGTGGAAACAGACTTCTCTTCGACCTCCTACGGTTGAAACGGGGTCCTATTCATCGGGAGGGGTGTGGCATACCGCAAAACGGGACTCCACGGGCTACTGTTCATCCACCGTCTACTGCCTCGCTCCAGCCTCCATGGGTTACTGTTCATCCACCGTTGACCTCCTCCAGCCTCCACCTGCGACTGTTCATCCACAGCGTCTCCCTCCTGCCTCCACCAGCTACTGTTCAACCACCCCTCCATGGGCTACTGTTCATCCAGCCCTCCACCGGCTACTGTTTAACCAGCCCTCCACGGGGTCATGTTCATCCACCCCCAACCGGCTCGATCGGGGCCCTGTTCATCCAACGGCAACGGCCTCTAATACTATGGGGTCCTGTTCATCCAACCCCCACCGGGAACTGTTCATCCAACCCCCAACAACGCTCACTGTTCATCAAGAGACACCAGGTTCGATCGGCTTCAGTTAGCAGCAGTAGTGAAGGAATCGCTCGATCGGGTTCAGTTAATAGCCAGTGATCGATCGATTGCTCGGGTTCAGTAGTGCATAGCCAGTGCAATCGCTCGGGTTCAGTAGGCGTACGCCTCGCTTGGGTTCAGTTAGAGCCCAACGCCTCGCACCCACGCGTGTACGTGTACGAGAGAAACACGCAATCCCTCGGTCATCGCTCGGCCCCGACCACCCACCGTAACCGGGAACTCCCCGATATTTTTCTCATCCTCGCTCCTACCATGGTTTTTTCGTCATGGACGGCCCAAAGAATGTCATGCAGCTGCGTCTCCGGCCCGCCGAGGAAGAAAAACCCATTTTCTGTCATGATTTTTTGTCATAGAAGGAGGAGCCCACCACATCTATGATGATACCGGGTTTTGTCACAATTATCATTATAGAAGTGTCATAAGCATGACAGAAAAAAAAAACCATTCGGCCCAAAATGTCACGGATGTGTCTTTTTTTTGTAGTGGACGCTACGGCCCGAAGGGCGACTGTGACGCCCGGATAATTAGGCTACAGTAATCCCCTGGTAATGAGTGCCAAGTCATCACAATTAGTTTGCCAAACATCACTTGGTTCCAAATCAAACTCAAATTCAAATTGCATGTCAAATTGTTTTCTTCAAAATTTAAAAGACAAAATGTTTGTTGAGTTGCAAATATTCTCTAAGTAATTAACATATACTAACCAACATTTTATAAGGTATTTAAATGCCCAAAAATAACTAAAACAGGGTCAAAACAGTAACTTAAAATGCTTTTCCAAACTATAAAATTCCAAAACATTTAAGTAACTCCCAAACCTTTTTGTGGCAGAGTCTAAATTAGCAACACTATTTACGGACCAAGTTTCACATTTTATAAAACTAGTTTGCTATTAAAATTAAAGTCAAAACAGAAAGAATAAAAGTTACAAAACTATAAGAATAGTAAAAGAGCTAAAGGGCACTATGCACTTGAGCCCACTAGCTATAGTACAGGCCCAGCCCACCATAGCGGTCATCTCCTTCCCCTGTTCACCAGAGGCGCCGTGGACGCAGCACGCACGTCGACGCCGCCGATGCACACGCGTCGTTGATCCCGCGGTTCCATAGATGGGATAAGACCACCCTGGCCCCTCCTCGAACCCTAGGCCACCCCTTTCCTCTCGCACCCCCATGCCCTCTCACCCGAGCGCCGCCGCTCGCTGTCGTCGTCGCCGTTGCCATGGCCACGACCGCTCCCTGGCCGCACTGACTAGTCCAGGAGGACCGCCACCGTCGACTTCGTCCATCCAGAGCATCAAATCGAGCGGAGCCGTCCCGTGCGCTCGCCATCGACCTCCTATTCACCGCGTACATCACCGGCCGCCGTCGACGATTGCCTCGCCTCCAGTCCACCTCCGGCCTTCCCGTCGCTTCCGTTGGAACCATTGTGAGCTCCTCTTCCAAAACCCCCGCTCCCCCTGCTCTCCCCCTCGATCCGTCGCCTTTTAGCCGCCCGCACTTCGGCCGCCGTGGCCGGAGCTCAAGCTCCCGTGCGTGACCGCGCTGCTGCTGCTCTAGAACGTTGCTGCCTGTCGCCCCCTGCGCGCGCCCGGCCGCCGTGACCGCACCCGGCCGCCCGTGGTCGCGCCCCTGTGCCTGCAGCCGTCTGCCGCGCTGCACGCGGCTCCTCTTACCGCTGCTCCTGCTCCATGCGGCTGCTTGCTGCTGCTCTTTTGTTGTTGCCCCGCTGCTCACCCTGTTGGTTCTCTGCTCCCTGCCGCAAGGCCCTGCCTGTGCCGCTCGCCTTGGCCACCTCGACCGTGCCCTGCGCCCTCCCGCGCATGCCCCGCGTGCACGCCATGCCCACAGCTCGCGCGCCTCTCGTGTGGCTGCTCCTGGATGCCTCGTGTGCTTCAGGCCGTGGCTGCGCATGCCCAGCCGTGAGGCACGACTTGACTAATGGCCGGTCCATTTAATTAGTACTAGGTTAGATTAGGGGCTAAACTATCATATGCCAAGTGGGCCCTTGTACTTAATTAGTTTAGTTAATTGGGTAGGCCTATTTCTATTATTAGGTGTAGTCTATGACATGTGGGCCAAACTCCCTGTTGACTGGTCACCCTGGACTAGGTCAACCCAACCATTGGACCCCACTTGTAAGCCACTGAAACTAAGCTGCTGCTGTGTGCACCTAGCCAATTCCTTTTTAAATTCGAATTAATAATATTCAAAAAAAATAAAACTTCAGAAATTCATAGAAAATAATCCGTAACTCGGATGAAATTACTTTGTACATGAAAGTTGCTCAGAATGACGAGACGAATCCGAATCCGCAGCCCGTTCGTCCGCCACACATCCCTAGCATAGCAAACACGCAACTTTCCCCCTCCGGCTCGTTTGTCCGCAAATGCCAAACACTGGGAATACTTTCCCGGATATTTTCCCCCTTTGCCGGTATCACATACTACTGCGTTAGCTCACCCCTGGCACCGCGTATTGCCTTGTTATATTTTGTGATGCTTTGTTTGCTCCGTATTTACTGTTTCTTCCCCCCTCTTCTTCTCCGGTAGACCCCGAGACCGGCGTTGATGCGATTGAGTACGACTACGTCACCGACGACCCCTCCTTCTCGGTTGAGCTTCCAGGCAAGCCCCCCCTTGATCACCAGATATCGCCTACTCTTCTCTATACTGCTTGCATTAGAGTAGTGTACCATGTTACTGCTTTCCGTTAATCCTATCCTGATGCATAGCCTGTCATTGTTGCTACAGTTGTTACCCTTACCTGCTATCCTACTGCTTAGTATAGGATGCTAGTGTTCCATCAGTGGCCCTACACTCTTGTCCGTCTGCCATGCTATACTACTGGGTCGTGATCACTTCGGGAGGTGATCATGGGTATATACTATATACATTATATACATGACACATGTGGTGACTAAAGTCGGGTCGGCTCGAGGAGTACCCGCAAGTGATTCTGATGAGGGGGCTGAAAGGACAGGTGGCTCCATCCCGGTAGAGGTGGGCCTGGGTTCCTGACGGCCCCCGACTGTTACTCTATGGCGGAGCGACAGGGCAGGTTGAGACCACCTAGGAGAGAGGTGGGCCTGGCCCTGGTCGGCGTTCGCGGATACTTAACACACTTAACGAGATCTTGGTATTTGATCTGAGTCTGGCCATTTGGTCTATACGCACTAACCAACTACGCGGGAACAATTATGGGCACTCGACGTCGTGGTATCAGCCGAAGCTCTTCTTGACGTCAGCGACGGAGCGGCGCGCGCCGGATTGGACTGGAATGCCTGCTAGGCTAGGTCTGCTTCCGGTCGCGTACGCAATGTGCAGGTGTGCAATGGGCGATGGGCCCAGACCCCTGCGCGCATAGGATTTAGACCGGCGTGTTGACCTCTCTGTTGAGCCTAGGTGGGGCTGCGACGTGTTGATCTTCCGAGGCCGGGCATGACCCAGAAAAGTGTGTCCGGCCAAATGGGATCGAGCGTGTTGGGTTATGTGGTGCACCCCTGCAGGGAAGTTTATCTATTCGAATAGCCGTGTCCCTCGGTAAAAGGACGACTCGGAGTTGTACCTTGACCTTATGACAACTAGAACTGGATACTTAATAAAACACACCCTTCCAAGTGCCAGATATAACCCGGTGATCGCTCTCTAACAGGGCGACGAGGAGGGGGTCGCCGGGTAGGATTATGCTATACGATGCTACTTGGAGGACTTCAATCTACTCTCTTCTGCATGCTGCAAGATGGAGATGGCCAGAAGCGTAGTCTTCGATAGGATTAGCTATCCCCCTCTTATTCTGGCATTCTACAGTTCAGTCCACTGATATGGCCCTTTACACATATACCCATGCATATGTAGTGCAGCTCCTTGCTTGCGAGTACTTTGGATGAGTACTCACGGTTGCTTTTCTCCCTCTTTTCCCCTTTCTATACCTGATTGTCGCAACCAGATGCTGGAGTCCAGGAGCTAGAGATCCCGAGGATGATTCTACATGGAGTTCGGCTTCGAGGAGTAGTTAGGAGGTCTCAGGCAGGAGGCCTTGCCTTTTCGATCATTGCTACTTTTGTGCTAGCCTTCTTAAGGCAAACTTGTTTAACTTATGTCTGTACTCAGATATTGTTGCTTCCGCTGACTCGTCTATGATCGAGCAATTGTATTCGAGCCCTCGAGGCCCCTGGCTTGTATTATGATGCTTGTATGACTTATTTATGTTGTAGAGTTGTGTTGTGATATCTTCCCGTGAGTCCCTGATCTTGATCGTACACATTGCGTGCATGATTAGTGTACGGTCGAATCGGGGGCGTCACAGCGACGCAGCGGCAGCAAGCGGGTCGGGGCGACGGCGGGGAAGACCTCAGGGCGGTTGTAGGGACCGCGTGCCACGCTCGCTACGGCCCGACGGGGCGACGCAGCGGCAGCGCAAGGGTCGGTGCAGCCTCGGGGACAGCCTGGAGCGGACGGCCTCGGGGCGGGGTTGACCGCGGGCTACGGCACTACGGCCCGAAGGGGCAACGCAGTGGCAGCACGCGGGGTGGTGCAACCACGGGAACGGCCTCAGGGCGACGGCGGGGACCATGTGCTGCGGCGCTACGGCCCGAAGGGGCAACGCAGCGGCGACGCGGATCGGTGCAGCCACGGGGAGAACCACAGGGCGGCAGCACTGCGGCCCGATGGGGCGACGCAGCGGCAGCCCGTTGCTCGATCGGTGGTGGGGAGCGCTGAACTCGGGGATAGGGCGTTGATGGCCGGCGCAGGCGACGGGCGGGCCGATGCGCGGACGGCGGCTGGCCCGTCAGGGCGGCCTCGGCGCGCGCGGCCGCCAGGTCAGAGGAAGGCTGGCTGGTCGCGCCGGGGTCGAAGTAGAGGCGCGCGGGGTCGATGATGGCGGCGGGCGACGCAAACCAATCAAGCATAGGCCGGAAACCCAAAAATAAAACGCCGATCAAGATGACCGACGGGAAAGTGAAAAAACACAGAGCAAGGGCTCGGGAAAAGGACTTTCTAGGGCAGCCGGTCAACACGACCGGCGGGCGAAGCAAGCCACACTCACGGAGGTCAAGGTGGGGCTCATCATTGACACCACCTCACGTCCTCACCGATCGGCAAGATCGCCATGTCCACCATCCCATGGCCCTCGAGGACTCATACGCCGCCTTCTCCAATTGCTCCGTTCGGGTTAGGATCCTGCATCACAACTCCGGCGAAGATGCCGTCGCCGTTGCGTCCGCTAGTATCGGCAACGCTTCTGATCCTCCCGCGCACTAGAGCGTTTCGGTGGTCATTAAATTTAAAAAAAAACATGAATATTTAAAAAACAGGGCTGGGCCGGCAAAATTCAGGGCCCTGTGCGAAACTAAAAATGGGGCCGCATCTCACTAGAAAGATAAACTATCGAGCAATTATAAAGTATGTGATATATTGTCTGACATAAAAATTCTTTTGTACTGAAACACAATTTACTAAAGATGAATAAAATAAAATTAAAGTGATACGGCAACAGATATCAATTGGAGATTATATGTCAATGTTTGGCAATTAGACGAACCGTCTTACTCACCTAGTCTTCTATCTTATCCGGTTGAACTGCTATACTGTGATCTTTAATCGAGGAGGCAATCATGCAAGAATCTATCTCCGTAATGATCCCTGCAAAAATTTAATTAGAAAATAGAAATTAAAATAATAGGAGTAGAAGCCAGCAGTATTCCTATCAAACCCTCTGAGAACCTGAGAACACTGTACATCGCTGCAAAACTGTACATCGCCCTTCAGTTTCTGATCGATCTATTTTTTAGGAGAGATTTACGTATCGAGCAGATCAGCATGCCCTGGCGGCTGGCATCCAGCAATCGAGGCATCGAGCCATCAAAGGCATCGAGCAGCGGCCTGGTGGACTCACGTGCGGGGGGAGTACGCGCCAGCAGGCAGCGGGCCAACTCCATGCGCGGCCCAACACCTACCCAAGGAATAATATGTACATAGACATGTAAATTTTTTGGGGCCCCTCAAATTTATGGGCCCTGTGCGGGCCGCACAGTTTGCACCACTATGGGCCCGGCCCTGTTAAAAAACACTCGGAGTTTTAAAACGCGAACATTGTTAATATTTTTTTTAGAAGTCAAGCATTTTTTTGAAATTTTCAAACATTTTATGAACTAACTTTTTCTGAATAATTGTTTTAAGCTAAAAACGAATTTTGAACTCCGAACAGTTTTTATAATCATGTTTTTCTCTATAAAAAAGTAACCTAATTTTTTTAGTATTTTTATTTTTATTTTTTGGAAATATAAATAAAACACAATATAGAGAAAATAGCAAAAACGAAAAAAAAAGGGTTCCTAAAACCGCCAAGAACCCACTAGAAGATTCCTCAAATCGGGCACGTGTGCTACCTTATGGGGCGTGCCATATTCTTGTTCAGTTGTGGCACCCTTCTTTATAGAAGTTGGAGATCTAGCTAGCGTTTTATTTCTTTTGTTATTTAACATGTAACACGATCAACTAATGGTTCGGCACATATCTATGTTAAGCATGTTTGTACGATTGCCGTGATCGAAAGATGGATCAGTGAGACCCCTAGCTGCCAAGTGGCTGACTCTCCAACAAATGCTTTCAGTTGAATAAAGCTCACAATTTCTCCTTGCAAAAAAAAAATTATTTGCGTCATTTCTACAATAATTTGTAACAAAGAGTGTCAAATGGAGAATACATAAATATGCGGCCTGGAAAATTGAGAGCAACAAACTAAGGGGTACCCTTTTGCGGGAGCCCCTCAAGGGTAATTTTTTATGGGCTGAGAGTACGTCACTTGACACCCTCTCAGCCACCGTCACGTGTCGCGTGCCGGGCGCTCCCTTGGGCTTCCCCTAGATTTTGAAGAAAAAGTCTGACTTTTTTTCTAGTTTTAGATGCGTTTTTTATTTTTTGGCTTTCCGGTTTTCGTAGGCTTCCCCTAGATTTTGAAGAAAAAGTCTGACTTTTTTTCATGAAAAACCCGTTTTATTTCTTCCAGCTGAGGCACATATTTGCTTCCGCTCATAAAAAACATGTTTTTTTTCTTCCATGAGAGACATAGGTTTACTTTTTGTTAAGGCACGGATTTGCTTCCACGAGAGGCACATACTTACTTCTTGTGAAGGCACAGATTTGCTTTCGCAGTAGACATATATTTGTTTCTCGTGGAGGCAGAACTTTGCCTCTCGAAAAAAATAAGAAAAATTTGACGAGGGGCACATGTTTGTTTCTTGTGGAGGTACATGTTTGCCTCTTGTGGAGGCACATGTGTACTTCGACAAGAGGCACTATGCCTCTCGAAAAAGGAAACAAAACACGTTTTTTTTGTTCCACAAGAGGTATAGATTTCCTTCTCGTGGATGCACGTATTTCCTTCTGTGAGAATCATAATTGTGCCTCTCGGAAAGGGAGAAAAAGTAAAAAAAAAATGTTTCTTGCAATGTTTTTATCCTGTCAATTCTTTCTGGGTTTTTTCATGAAAAAATGTTCTCGAAACTGTTGGGAAACGTTGCATGGAAAATAAAAAAATTACTACACACACGCAAGATCTATCCATGGAGGTGCATAGCAACGAGGGGGGAGAGTGTGCCTACGTACCCTCGTAGACCGTAAGCGGAAGCGTTTGACAACGCGGTTGATGTAGTCGAACTTCTTTGCGTTCCAAACGATCGAGCACCGAACGTACGGCACCTCCGCGTTCAGCATACGTTCAACTCGATGACGTCCTCCGCCTTCTTGATCCAGCAAGACGGCGAGGTAGTGGATGAGTTCTGGCAGCACGACGGCGTGGTGACTGTGATGGTAAATCTATCTCCACAAGGCTTCGCCTAAGCACTACGAAAATATGACCGGGGATGTAAACGGTGGAGGGGGACGCCACACACGGCTAAGACAATGTTCTGGCTATGCTAGGCGCCCCCTCCCACATATATATAGGTGGGAGGGAGAGGGGAGAGGCCAAGAGGCGCCCCAAGTAGGACCGAATCCTACTTGGGCTCCTGCCCTTTGCCGCGCCCCTTCCTTATTTGTCGGAGGGGGAAAGGAAAGAGCGGAGAGGGAAGGAAGGGAGAGGGCGAATCCCCCCTTTCCTTTCTCCCATGGGTCGGCTTCCTTAGGGGGGGGGCGCTGATGACCCACAAGCATAGGAGATCTACGTAGTCCTTTCGATAAGTAAGAGTGTCGAACCCAACGAGGAGCAGAAGGAAATGACAAGCGGTTTTCAGCAAGCTATTCTCTGCAAGCACTGAAATTATCGGTAACATATAGTTGTGTGATAAGATAATTCGTAACAGGTAACAAGTAACCAAAGTAACTAAGGTGCAGCAAGGTGGCACAATCCTTTTTGTAGCAAAGGACAAGCCTGGACAAACTCTTATATAAAGCACAGCGCTCCCGAGGACACATGGGAATTATTGTCAAGCTAATTTTCATCATGCTCATATGATTCGTGTTTGTTACTTTGATAATTTGATATGTGGATGGACCGGTGCTTGGGTTCTGCCCTTCCTTGGACGAACCTCCCACTTATGATTAAACCCTCTCGCAAGCATCCGCAACTACAAAAGAAGAATTAAGATAAATCTAACCATAGCATGAAACATATGGATCCAAATCAGCCCCTTACGAAGCAACACATAAACTAGGGTTTAAACTTCTGTCACTCTAGCAACCCATCATCTACTTATTACTTCCCAATGCTTCCCCTAGGCCCAAATAATGGTGAAGTGTCATGTAGTCGACGTTCACATAACACCACTAGAGGAAAGACAACATACATCTCATCAAAATATCGAACAAATACCAAATTCACATGATTACTGATAACAAGACTTCTCCCATGTCCTCAGGAACAAACGTAACTACTCACAAAGCATATTCATGTTTATAATCAAAGGAGTGTTGATTATCATTAAGGATCTGGACATATGATCTTCCACCAAATAAACCAACTAGCATCAACTACAAGGAGTAATCAGCACTACTAGGCCACAGGTACCAATCTGAGGTTTTGAGACAAAGATCAGATACAAGAGATGAACTAGGGTTTGAGAGGAGATGGTCCTGGTGAAGATGTTCATGGAGATTGACCCCCTCTCGATAAGAGGATCGTTGGTGATGACAATGCCTTCAATTTCCCCCTCCCGGATGGAAGTTTCCCCGGCAGAACAGCTCCGTCGGAGCGCTAGATTGGTTTTTCCCAAGTTCCACCTCGAGACGGCGGCGCTTCGTCCCGAAAGCTTCCTTCTGATTTTTCCAGGTCAAAACACACCATATAGAAGAAGATGGGCATCGGGGGCCTGCCAGGTGGCCCACAAGGCAGGGGGCGCGCCCTCCACCCTTGTGGATGGCAGGTGGCCCCCCTCTGGTGCTTTCTTCGCCCAATATTTTTTTTATATTCCAAACAATTCTACGTGAAGTTTCAGGACTTTTGGAGTTGTGCAGAATAGGTCTCCAATATTTTCTCCTTTTCCAGTCCAGAATTCCAGCTGCCGGCATTCTCCCTCTTCATGTAAACCTTATAAAATAAGAGAGAAAAGGCATAAGTATTGTGATATAAATTATAATAACAACCCGTAATGCAATAAATATCAATATTAAAGCATGATGCAAAATGGACGTATCAACTCCCCAAGCTTAGACCTCGCTTGTCCTCAAGCGAAAGCCGATATCGAAAAATATGTCCACATGTTTAGAGATAGAGGTGTCGATAAAATGAAATACGGACATGAGGGCATCATGATCATCTTTAGAACAGCAACATATATTGTCATATAATTTCTTATGCTAAAGTAACAATTCGTTCACAAGGTAAAGTATGAATCAGAAACTCTACTGAAAACTAACAAACTATGATCTCAGTCATTGAAGCAATTGCAATTTATCATAACATCGGTAAGAGTCAATATAAGAGCTTTTCAGCAAGTCCACATATGATACGTCTCCAATGTATCTATAATTTTTTATTGTTCCATGCTATATTATATTCTGTTTTGGATGATTAATGGGATTTGTTATACACTTTTATATTATTTTTGGGACTAACCTATCAACCGGAGGCCCAGCCCAAATTGCTGTTTTTTTGTCTATTTCAGTGTTTCGCAGAAAAAGACTATCAAACGGAGTCCAAACGGAATGAAACCTTCGGGAACGTGATTTTTGGAACAAACGGGATCCAGAGGACTTGGAGTGGACGTCAAGTAACAGACGAGGAAGCCACGAGGTAGGGGGCGCGCCTACCCCCCAGGGCGCGCCCTCCACCCTCGTGGGCCCCTCGTGGCTCCACCGACCTACTTCTTCCTCCTATATATACCTACGTACCCCCAAACCATCAGAAGCATCCACGAAAACCTAATTCCACCGCCGCAACCTTCTGTACCCATGAGATCCCATCTTGGGGCCTTTTCTGGCTCTCCGCCGGAGGGGGCATTGATCGCAGAGGGCTTCTACATCAACACCATAGCCTCTCCAATGATGTGTGAGTAGTTTACCTAAGACCTTCGGGTCCATAGTTATTAGCTAGATGGCTTCTTCTCTCTCTTTGGATCTCAATACAAAGTTCTCCTCGATTCTCTTGGAGATCTATTTGATGTAACTCTTCTTTTGCGGTGTGTTTGTCGAGATCCGATGAATTGTGGGTTTATGATCAAGTTTATCTATGAACAATATTTGAATCTCCTCTGAATTCTTTTATGTATGATTGGTTATCTTTGCAAGTCTCTTCAAATTATCAGTTTGGATTGGCCTACTAGATTGATCTTTCTTGCAATGGGAGATGTGCTTAGCTTTGGGTTCAATCTTGCGGTGTCCTTTCCCAGTGACAGCAGGGGCAGCAAGGCACGTATTGTATTGTTGCCATTCAGGATAAAAAGATGGGGTTTATATCATATTGCATGAGTTTATCCCTCTACATCATGTCATCTTGCTTAAAGCATTACTCTGTTCTTATGAACTTAATACTCTAGATGCATGCTGGATAGCGGTCGATGTGTGGAGTAATAGTAGTAGATGCAGAATCGTTTCGGTCTACTTGTCGCGGACGTGATGCCTATATACATGATCATACCTAGATATTCTCATAACTATGCTCAATTCTATCAATTGCTCGACAGTAATTCGTTTACCCACCGTAATACTTATGCTCTTGAGAGAAGCCACTAGTGAAACCTATGGCCCCCGGGTCTATTTTCCATCATATTAATCTTCCAACACTTAGTTATTTCTATTGCCGTTTATTTTACTTTGCATCTTTATTTCTCTTTATCAGAAAAATACCAAAAATATTATCTATCATATCTCACTCTCGTAAGTGACCGTGAAGGGATTGACAACCCCTTTATCGCGTTGGTTGCGAGGTTCTTATTTGTTTGTGTAGGTCTGTGGGACTCGAGCGTGGTCTCCTACTGGATTGATACCTTGGTTCTCAAAAACTGAGGGAAATACTTACGCTACTTTACTGCATCACCCTTTCCTCTTCAAGGGAAAACCAACGCAGTGCTCAAGAGGTAGCAACATACTCAATAATCATTTAGTCTTTCACAATTGCTAACACTCACGCGATACTTATGGGTTCAAAGCTTTAATCGGACACAGAGAAAGATAGGGGCTTATAATTTCTCCTCCCAACCTTTTACCTCAAGGGTAATGTCAACAATAATACTTTATGAAAACCTACATCCCAGTGGACATATATATCCGGATCTCTCCAACACATAGTGCTTGCCAAAAGAAAAAGTGTAAAAAAGGAAAGGTGAAGATCACCATGACTCTTGTATAAGGGTAGAAGATAAAGGTAAAAGATGGGTGATGTGTCTCCAACGTATCTATAATTTTTGATTGCTCCATGCTATATTATATTCTGTTTTGGACATTATTGGGCTTTATTATACACATTTATATTATTTTTGGGACTAACCTATTAACCGGAGGCCCAGCCCAGAATTGCTTTTTTGGCCTATTTTAGAGTTTCGCAGAAAAAGAATATCAAACGGAGTCCAAACGGAATGAAACCTTCAGGGACGTGATTTTCGGAACGAACGTGATCCAGAGGACTTGGACCCTACGTCAAGACATCAACCAGGAAGGCATGAGGTAGGGGCCGCGCCTACCCCCCTGGGCGTGCCCTCCACCCTCGTGGGCCCCATGTTGCTCCACCGACGTACTTCTTCCTCCTATATATACCTACGTACCCCCAAACTACCAGATACGGAGCCAAAAACCTAATTCCACCGCCGCAACCTTCTGTACCCGTGAGATCCCATCTTGGGGCCTTTTCCGGAGCTCCGCCGGAGGGGGCATCGATCACGGAGGGCTTCTACATCAACACCATAGCCTCTCCGATGATGTGTGAGTAGTTTACCTCAGACCTTCGGGTCCATAGTTATTAGCTAGATGGCTTCTTCTCTCTTTTTGGATCTCAATACAATGTTCTCCCCCTCTCTTGTGGAGATCTATCCGATGTAATCTTCTTTTGCGGTGTGTTTGTTGAGATCGATGAATTGTGGGTTTATGATCAAGTTTATCTATGAACAATATTTGAATCTTCTCTGAATTCTTTTATGTATGATTGGTTATCTTTGCAAGTCTCTTCGAATTATCAGTTTGGTTTGGCCTACTAGATTGATATTTCTTGCAATGGGAGATGTGCTTAGCTTTGGGTTCAATCTTGCGGTGTCCTTTCCCAGTGACAGCAGGGGCAGCAAGGCACGTATTGTATTGTTGCCATTCAGGATAAAAAGATGGGGTTTATATCATATTGCATGAGTTTATCCCTCTACATCATGTCATCTTGCTTAAAGCATTACTCTGTTCTTATGAACTTAATACTCTAGATGCATGCTGGATAGCGGTCGATGTGTGGAGTAATAGTAGTAGATGCAGGCAGGAGTCGGTCTACTTGTCTCGGACATGATGCCTATATACATGATCATACCTAGATATTCTCATAACTATGCTCAATTCTATCAATTCCTCAACAGTAATTTGTTCACCCACCGTAATACTTATGCTCATGAGAGAAGCCACTAGTGAAACCTATGGCCCCCGGGTCTATTTTCCATCATATTAATCTTCCAACACTTAGCTATTTTTATTGCCTTTTATTTTACTTTGCATCTTTATCATAAAAATACCAAAAATATTATCTTATCATATCTATCAGATCTCACTCTTGTAAGTGACTGTGAAGGGATTGACAACCCCTTTGTTGCGTTGGTTGCGAGGATTTATTTGTTTGTGTAGGTGCGAGGGACTTGTGCGTGGCCTCCTACTGGATTGATACCTTGGTTCTCAAAAGCTGAGGGAAATACTTACGCTACTTTGCTGCATCACCCTTTCCACTTCAAGGGAAAACCAATGCAGTGCTCAAGAGGTAGCAATGGGCCCTTCGCAGAGGGAAGCAGAGGTTGTCATGCGCTTTTATGGTTGGATGCACAAAATCTTAATGTAAAATAACGCCACTTTATATTGCCGCTTGTGATAAAGAACTTTATTATGCAGTCCGTCGCTTTTATTTCTTCCATATCACAAGTTCATATAAAGCTTATTTTCTTCACACTAATAGATCGTACATATTTAGAGAGCAATTTTTAGTGCTTGCACCGATGACAACTTACTTGAAGGATCTTACTCAATCCATAGGTAGGTATGGTGGACTCTCATAGCAAAAATAGTTTAAGGGATGTTTGGAAGCACAAGTAGTATCTCTACTTGGTGCAAAGAATTTGGCTAGCATGAGAGGGAAAGGCAAGCTCAACATGTTGGAGGATCCATGACAATATAACTTCTATTCGGATATAAGAAAACATAACTCATTATGTTGTCTTCCTTGTCCAACATCAACCTTTCAGCATGTCATATTTTAATGAGTGCTCACAATTACAAAAGATGTCCAAGATAGTATATTTATATGTGAAGTCTCTCTTTCTTTATTACTTCCTATTAATCGCAACAATGACCAAAACTATGTTTGTCAACTCTCAACAAATTGTATTCGTCATACTCTTTATTTGTGAAGTCATTACTCTCCATAAGATCAATATATGGTCTTTTTATTCTTTCTTTAATTCTTATACCCTCAAGATCATAACAAGAAAGCAAAGCCCTCAACTCAATACTACTCTTTTATTATATAGCTCACGGACTCGATTACATAGGTAGATCTCAAAACAAAACTCAAAGCTAGATCATACTAAAAACTTTATTCTACTAGGTCAAGATATAATCAAAAGGATCGAACTAAGAAAAATGATAAAGGTAAAGATGTGATGGTGATACGATACCGGGGCACCTCCCCCAAGCTTGGCAGTTGCCAAGGGGAGTGCCCATGCATACCCATGTATTTAGATCTCTTTCTTCGGAGGTGGTGATGTGATATTCTTGGCGATGATGCCCCTTAGGATGCGATTTTCCTCCTCAAGCCTATTATTTTACTGCTTAAGATCCATTACCTCCTTGCGGAGTTTACCCGTGACGGCTAGAGCTCCATTCACCCCTGGATGTTTCATAGCTGCGGGGGGAAAGCAACACTCTTTTTCATATTTTCATAAGAGAGAAAGTTAGCACTGGGAGGGATGGCCGAATTTGGTATTGTTGAGCTCTGAAGTTCCTCCAGCATGAATCTAGTTTGAAGACGAGAGGTAACTTCTTGATCCTCCTCCATGGCATCCACCCTTTTCAAGTCGGCCTCCATCTCTTCCTCCGTTAATGGCTCGAAGTGGTCAGCTTCGCTGTTTGCTCTTGTGCCCGGCATCGGATGAGAGACACGACTCTCCCCACTGACTCTTGCGAAGACATCTTGCTCCAAATCTGCTGCAGAAACAACTCAAAACGAAAACAGGGGATTTTGCCATGGTACGGTGGTCAAAACCTTCGGGAGATTATATAATGAATTTTTACCGACCAAAAGAAGTATTATGCAAGAAAACAGAGTCCGGAGGGCACACGAGGTGGCCACAAGGCAGGGGGGTAGGGCGCGACCTCCACCCTTGTGGTCTCCTCGTGTCTCTTTCGGACTACTTTTTTCTTAATTTTTTAAATATTCCAAAACAGAGAAAAATTGCTGTTGGAAGCGTTTTGGAGTCGGTTTACTTACCGTACCACATATCTATTCCTTTTCGGAGTCTGAAACGTGCTGAAAAGTATCCCTTATGTACTCCTCCGGTGTTATGGTATTAATTATATTGGTCTCAACATTTATGGGAGTACCTAAGATATAATGTTTGATTCTTTGACCGTTTACCACCTTCGGATTTGTGCCTTCGGCGTTGTTGATTTTGATGGCATCGTAACAATAGACCTCCTCGATAATGTAGGGACTTCCCATTTAGAGAGAAGTTTTCCTGCAAAAAATCTTAAACGAGAGTTGTATAGAAAAACATGATCACCTACATTAAACTCACGCTTTTGTATCCTTTTGTCATGCCATCTTTTAACCTTTTCTTTAAACAACTTGGCATTCTCATAGGCTTGGGTTCTCCATTCATCAAGCGAGCTAATGTCAAATAACCTGTTTTCACCGGCAAGTTTGAATTCATAGTTCAGCTCTTTAATAGCCCAATAAGCTTTATGTTCTAGTTCGAGAGGTAAGTGACATGCCTTTCCATAAACCATTTTATAGGGAGACATACCCATAGGATTCTTATAAGCAGTTCTATAAGCCCATAATGCATCATCAAGTTTCTTAGACCAATTCTTTCTAGATTTATTAACAGTTTGCAAAATCAATTTAATCTCTCTATTGCTCAATTCTACTTGACCGCTAGACTAAGGATGATAAGGAGATGCAATTCTATGGTTAACATCATATTTAGCAAGCATTTTACGGAAAGCACCATGAATAAAATGTGAACCACCATCAGCCATTAAATATCTAGGGACTCCAAACCTCGGAAAAATAACTTCTTTAAGCATCTTAATAGAAGTGTTATGATCAGCACTACTAGTTGGAATAGCTTCTACCCACTTAGTAACATAAGCAATAGCAACTAAAATATGTGTATACCCATTAGAGGAACGAAAAGGTCCCATATAATCAAAGACCCAAACATCAAATGGTTCAATAACAAGTGAATAATTCATAGGCATTTCCTGACATCTACTAATATTGCCAATTCTCTAGCATTCATCACAAGACAAGAAAGACTTACGAGCATCCTTGAAGAGAGTAGGCCAATAAAAACCGGATTGCAATACATTGTGTGCAGTTCTATCTCCAGCATGGTGTCCTCCGTAAGACTCGGAGTGGCACTTGCGTAGTATCTGTTCATGTTCATGCTCAGGTACACAACATCTAATAACACCATCTACTCCTTCTTTATAAAGGTGTGGGTCATCCCAAAAGTAATGTCTTAAATCATAGAAAAACTTTTTATTTTGCTGGTATGTGAAACTAGGTGGTATAAATTTAGCAACAATGTAATTAGCATAATCAACATACCATGGAGTATTACGAGAAGCATTTATGACAGCTAATTGCTCATCAGAAAGCTATCATCAATAGGCAGTGGGTCATCAAGAACATTTTCTAAACTAGACAAGTTGTCTGCAACGGGGTTCTCAGCTCCCTTTCTATCAATAATATGCAAATCAAATTCTTGTAACAAGACAACCCATCTAATAAGTCTAGGTTTAGCATCTTTCTTTTCCATAAGATATTTAATAGCAGCATGATTAGTGTGAACAGTTACTTTGGAATCAACAATATAAGATCTGAACTTATCACAAGCAAATACAACTGCTAAAAATTCCTTTTCAGTAGTAGCATAATTTCTCTGGGCACTGTCTAGAGTTTTACTAGCATAACGAATAACATTCAATTTCTTATCAAACCTTTGTCCTAGAACAGCACCAACAACATAATCACTAGCATCACACATAATTTCAAAGAGTAAACTCCAATCAGGCGATTGAACAATAGGTGCAGAAATCAAGGCTTTCTGAAGTATTTCAAATGCTTCTACACAATCATCATCAAAAACAAAAGGAACATCTTTTTGCAAGAGATTAGTGAGAGGCCTAGAAATTTTAGAGAAGTATTTAATAAACCTCCTATAGAAATCAACATGACCAAGGAAACTTCTTATACCTTTGATATCTTTAGGACACTGCATCTTTTCAATAGCATCTACTTTAGCTTTATCAACTTTAATACCTCTTTCAGAAATTTTATGCCCCAAGACAATACCTTCATTAACCATTAAGTGGCACTTCTCCCAATTCAAGACAATATTAGTTTCTTCACATCTTTGTAAAACTCGATCAAGATTGCTTAAGCAATCATCAAAACACGTTCCATAAATGGAGAAATCATCCATGAAAACCTCAACAATCTTTTCACAAAAATCAGAGAATATAGCAGTCATACATCTTTGAAAGGTAGCATGTGCATTGCATAAACCAAAAGGCATACGTCCATAAGCGAAGGTACCGAAAGGGCATGTAAAAGTGGTCTTTTCTTGGTCCTCCTTTGACACAGGTATTTGAGAGAAACCAGAATAACCATCTAGAAAGCAAAAATGTGTATGTTTGGATAATATTTCTAGCATTTGATCAATAAAAGGTAGAGGGTAATGATCTTTTCTAGTATCTTTATTTAATTTACGGAAATCAATTACCATTCTATAACCTATAACAATTCTTTGTGGAATCAATTCATTCTTATCATTAGGAACAACAGTAATACCTCCCTTCTTAGGGACAAATGAACATGACTTACCCATCTACTATCAGCAATAGGATAAATTATACATGCCTCCAGAAGCTTTAGTATTTCATTTCTTACCACTTCTTTCATCTTAGGATTTAACTGTCATTGGTGATCAACAACTGGTTTAGCATCAGGCTCCAAATTAATTCTGTGCTGACATAGAGTGGGACTAATGCCTTTAAGATCATCAAGAGTATATCCAATAGTGGCACGGTGCTTCTTCAGAGTTTTCAATAATTTCTTTTCTTCATGCTCTAAAAGGTTAGCACTAATAATAACATGATATATCTTCTTTTCATCAAGATAAGCATATTTCAAAGTATCAGGTAATTGTTTAAGCTCAAACACGGGATCACCCTTGGGTGGAGGAGGATACCCAAGGATTTCAACAGGCAAATTGTGTTTCAAAACAAGTCCTTGATTAAAGAATATTTAATCTATTTCCCTTCTTTCATTCATAAACATATCATTTTCATGGTCTAGCAAATATTGTTCTAAAGGATCAGTAGGAGGCACAACAATAGAAGCAAGACCAATAATTTCATCCTTACTAGGTAATTCTTTATCATAGGGGTTGTCTACGAAATTTAGAGAAATTAAAATCATGAGACATATCCCCTAAACCAACAGTGACAATATTTTTCTCACAGTCTATCTTAGCATTAATAGTATTCAAGAAAGGTCTACCAAATATAATGGGACAAAAATCATCTTGTGGGGAAGCAAGAACAAGAAAATCAGTAGGGTATTTTACTTTCCCACACAAGACTTCAACATCTCTAACAATCCCAATTGGTGATATAGTATCTTTATTAGCAAGCTTAATAGTAACATCAATATCTATCTCAGCAGGTGCAATATCATTCATAATTTCTTTATATAGAGTAAAAGAAATTGCACTCACACTAGCACCCACATCACATAAGCCATGATAACAATGATCTCCTATTTTAACAGAAACAACAGGCATGCCAACACAACAATTCTAGCAGCTTCATCACAAAAATAAATAATATGCCCATCAATATTATCAACCAAGAGATCTTTAACCATAGCAATACTAGGTTCAACTTTAATTTGTTTAGGGGGTGTAGGTGTTCTAGTATAACTCTTACGAACCACAGTTGAAGCTTTAGCATGATCCTTTATTCTAACAGGAAAGGGTGGTTTCTCAATATAAGCAGTAGGAACAATAGGGTCAACATTATAAGTAATGGTTTCTTCTTCAACTTTATTAGCTTCTACTACTTTCACTTCAATGGGAGGATGATATTTCAACCACTTGTCCTTAGGGAGATCAACATGAGTAGCAAAAGATTCACAGAAGGAAGCTACTATCTTAGAGTCAAGTCCATATTTAGTGCTAACATCACGAAAAGCATCGGTATCCATAAAAGATTTAACACAATCAAACCTAAGGTTTATACCTGACTCCTTACCTTCTTCGAGTTCCCAATCTTCAGAGTTGTGTTTAATTCTTTCCAATAAATCACATTTGAATTCAATGTCCTTCTTCATAAAAGAACCAGTACAAGAAGTATCGAGCATGGATCGATCATTATGAGAAAGCCGAGCATAAATTTTTTGTATAATAATTTCTCTTGAGAGCTCATGATTGGGGCATCAATATAACATTGACTTAAGCCTCCCCAAGCTTGAGCGATACTTTCTCCTTCACGAGGCCAAAAATTATATATATAATTCCGGTCACGATGAACCAGATGCATAGGATAAAACTTCTCATGAAATCCCAATTTCAATCGGTTGTAGTTCCAAGATCCAATATCATCACATAGCCTATACCATGTCAATGCCTTTCCCTTGAAAGATAAAGGGAAGACCTTCTTCTTGACAACATCCTCGGGCAAACCTGCAAGCTTAAATAATCCACAAACTTCATCCACATAGATTAGGTGCATATCAGGATGTAATGTTCCATCTCTTGCATAAGGATTAGCTAGCAGTTTCTCTATCATACTCGAAGGAATTTCATAATAAATATTTTTAGTAGGTGCAGTATGTTGAGGAGCAACTCTTTGCTCTTCCGGTCGAGGTGAAGATACCCCGAACAAGCCTCTCAAAGGATTATTTTCCATAGTAACAAGTGACAATAAATTTCAGCACACTATATAAATGTTTCCTTACCAAAGGCGCTTCACTCCCCGGCAATGGCGCCAGAAAAGAGTCTTGATGACCCACAAGTATAGGGGATCTATCTTAGTCCTTTCGATAAGTAAGAGTGTCGAACCCAATGAGGAGCAGAAGGAAATGACAGGCGGTTTTCAGCAAGGTATTCTCTGCAAGCACTGAGATTATCGGTAACAGATAGTTGTGTGATAAGATAATTCGTAACAGGTAACAAGTAACCAAAGTAACTAAGGTGCAGCAAGGTGGCCCAATCCTTTTTGTAGCAAAGGACAGGCCTGGACAAACTCTTATATAAAGCAAAGCGCTCCCGAGGACACATGGGAATTATTGTCAAGCTAGTTTTCATCATGCTCATATGATTCATGTTCGTTACTTTGATAATTTGATATGTGGGAGGACCGGTGCTTGGGTGCTCCCCTTCCTTGGAAAAGCCTCCCACTTATGATTAACCCCTCTCGCAAGCATCCGCAACTATGACAGAATAATTAAGACAAATCCAACCATAGCATGTAAAATATGGATCCAAATCATCCCCTTACGAAGCAACACATAAACTAGGGTTTAAGCTTCTGTCACTCTAGCAACCCGTCATCTAATTATTACTTCCCAATGCCTTCCCCTAGGCCCAATAATGGTGAAGTGTCATGTAGACGACGTTCACATAACACCACTAGAGGAAAGACAACATACATCTCATCAAAATATCGAACGAATACCAAATTCACATGATTACTTATAACAAGACTTCTCCCATGTCCTCAGGAACAAACGTAACTACTCACAAAGCATATTCATGTTCATAATCAGAGGAGTATTAATTATCATTAAGGATCTGAACATATGATCTTCCACCGAATAAACCAACTAGCATCAACTACAAGGAGTAATCAACACTACTAGCAACCCACAGGTACCAATCTGAGGTTTTGAGACAAAGATCGGATACAAGAGATGAACTAGGGTGTGAGAGGAGATGGTGCTGGTATAGAAGTTGATGGAGATTGACCCCCTCTCGATGAGAGGATCGTTGGTGATGACGATGGCTTCAATTTCCCCCTCCCGGAGGGAAGTTTCCTCGGCAGAACAGCTCCGCCGGAGCCCTAGATTGGTTCTGCCCAAGTTCCGCCTCGTGATGGCAGCGTTTCGTCCCGAAAGCTTCCTTCAGATTTTTTCCAGGTCAAAACACGCCATATAGTAGAAGATGGGCATCGGGGGCCTGCAAGTTGGCCCACAAGGCAGGGGGCGCGCCCTCCACCCTTATGGATGGCAGGTGGCCCCCCTCTGGTGCTTTCTTCGCCCAATATTTTTTATATATTCCAAATCAATTCTCCGTGAAGTTTCGGGACTTTTGGAGATGTGAAGAATAGGTCTCTAATATTTTCTCCTTTTCCAGTCCAGAATTCCAGCTGCCGGCATTCTCCCTCTTCGTGTAAACCTTATAAAATAAGAGAGAAAAGGCATAAGTATTGTGATATAAAGTATAATAACAACCCATAATGCAATAAATATCAATATAAAAGCATGATGCAAAATGGACGTATCATGCGCCAGCCCCCTGTGGGCTGGTGTGCTCCCCTCTAATGGCCCAATAGGCTCATCACCCTTCTTGGGGTGCCCGGTAACCCTTCCGGTACTTCGATGATCACCCGGTACACTCCAAAACACTTCCGGTGTCCGTATATCATCGTGCTATATATCAATCTTTACCTCTCAATCATTTTGAGACTCCTCGTCATGTCCATGATCACATCCGGGACTCCGTACAACATTCGGTTACCAAATCATATAACTCATATAAGACTATATCGTCAACGAACGTTAAGCGTGCGGACCCTACGGGTTCGAGAACTGTGTAGACATGACCGAGACACCTCTCCAGTCAGCGAAACCTGGATGCCCATATTGGTTCCTACATATTCTACGAAGATCTTTATCGGTTGAACTGTTATGACAACATACGGAATTCCCTTTGTCCATCGGTATGTTACTTGCCCGAGATTGATCGTCGGTATCTTCATACCTTGTTCAATCTCATTACCGGCAAGTCTCTTTACTCGTTCCGTAATACATCACCTCGTAACTAACTCCTTAGTCATTTGCTTGCAAGCTTATGATGTGTATTACCGAGAGAGCTCAGAGATACCTCTCCGATACTCGGAGTTACAAATCCTAATCTCGATCTATGCCAACTCAATAAACAGCTTTGGAGATACCTGTAGAGCATCTTTATGATCACCCAGTTACGTTGTGACGTTTGATAGCACACAAGGTATTCCTCCGGTATCCGGGAGTTGCATAATCTCATAGTCGAAGGAATATGTATTTGACATGAAGAAAGCAATAGCAATAAACTGAATGATCAATATGCTAAGCTAACGGATGGATCTTGTCCATCACATCATTCTCCTAATGATGTGATCCCGTTATCAAATGACAACACATGTCTATGGTTAGGAAACCTTAACCATCTTGGATCAACGAGCTAGTCTAGTAGATGCTTACTAGGGACACTCTATTTGTTTATGTATTCACACATCTATTTAAGTTTTCGATCAATACAATTCTAGCATGAATAATAAACCTTTATCATGAATAAGTAAATATAAAATAACAACTTTATTATTGCCTCCAGGGCATATTTTCTTCAGAAACCTATTAACATGGATATATAGTTTTGAAGATCTCGACTCGAGGAATCCAACGGTGAAGACAGTTTGATATTTTGACACACGGTTTAAGAGATAAAATGGTTTGAAAAGCGAATCTACGATAAAATGGAAAAACTCCCAGGTTGCCACTTGTCGGCACCTGAGGAGGTGGGAGTGACCTTTGCAAGGGATACCCCTTACTCAAATCCTATTTCACAGGTTCAGCGTCAAATAATTTGTATTTGGTACAGGTCGCATACCCCCCTCCTCGCTAGACTAAATGTGCTGCCGACCCATTTCTTCCCCCTACCGATTTTTGTTTAGTTTTCTTTTTTTCCCTTTTCATTTTCATGACCTTTCTAAATATTCGTGAACTTTTTTAGATTCGCTTCAAATTTATGGATATTGCTTAAATTCATGAACTTTTGTTCACATTCATGACCTTTTTTCAAACCCGTATAATTTTTCTTTCGAATTTGTAAAAAACAATTGTATTTGTTACCCTTTTTTGATGTTTTTTTCGAATTCATGGTTTTTTTGATATTCGTGAACTTTTTTTGTTTTTCATGAACTTTCTTTTTAAGTTCGCAAACTTTTCCATCGTTTCAAATTCATGAATGTTTTCAAATTTTTAATTCCTGTTCAAATTTATGAAAAAAATCAAATTCATGAAACCTTTTTTTTCAAACTCATGAACTTGTACCGTATTCATCAACTTTTTTTCAAATTTGCAAACTTTCTTTTCATGATTTTTTTCCAAATTCATGAACTTTGTAAAACTCGTGAACTTTTTTTATCCTTCATGAATTTTTTTAAGTTCAAGAACCTTTTGAAACTCATGAACTTTTTCAAATTGATGAACTTTTTTGCAGTCATGATTTGTTTTTGTTTTTCATGAAAGTTTTTAAGGTTTGTGGTTTTTCCAAAATTGTGAACATTTTTGTGTTCATGAACTTTTTCAAATTCCTGAACTTTTATTTATCAATTTCTTGAAAAAAAACAAATTCGCCATTTTTTTTAATTTTAAAAGCCAACGGTCAACAAGTCAAATGGTTTGTTGTCAAGGTCAACCGAGCAATCAAATGAATAGACTGAGCATGCGACGAAGCGAGTGTTGTGCTTTTAATGGGCTGGCCTATGTGACCATGTGTATAGGCACTAAAAAGTTCAACCGACGCTTAAGGCACCGTGTAGGAGCTCTCTGCACCTTAGCTAGCGATTTCAAGGAAAAATCAGGAAACGTCTAATCAGTGAGTACTTAGTCCTCGGAAGGGTCACTTGGGATGGGTTGGGAGCGCGTCACTTGATGTGTGCTTAGTTGGTGCCATGTGTTGCGCTCTAGGCACTTCCTCTCGATATTTTTTTATTTTTCTATACTTCTTCAACTTTTATATGTTTTTTTTCAGTTTTTTCGGCTTTTCGGCTTCCCCCCGGCTTTTCTTAGGTTTTGGACCCTTTAAAAAAATGCATTTTCCCCCTTTAGTGAGAGGCGTGGATTTACTTCTCGTCCAGGCACGAATTTTCTTTCGCGAGAGGCACCGCCGTGCCTTTCGGAAAAGGGAAAAACATGTTATCTTTTTCTTCCGTGAGAGGCATGACCGTGCCTCCCGAAAAAGGAAAAAAACCTCTCGCGAGCCTCCGTGCCTCTCGTGAAAGAAAAAAAAGACATTTTATTTTTTTCCTACCACGAGAGGCACGGATTTACTTCTCGTGAATGCACGAATTTGCTTCCGCGAGGCACAGCGTGCCTCTGTGAAAATGAAAAAAAAACACATTTTTTTTCTTCCGCGAGAGGCATGGATTTACTCCTCGTGGTGGCACGGATTTAGTTTTCATGGAGGCACGGGTTTGCTTATCCAAGAGGCATGACCGTGCCTCTCGCAAAAGAAAAAACGCGTTTTCTTCTTTTCCTTTCGTGGGAGGAACACATTTATTTCTCGTGGAGGCACATATTTGCTTCCGCGAAAGGCACGGTTGTGCCTCACAGAAAGGGAAAAAACGTGCTCCCATTTCGATTTTTTCATGAAAAATAGTTCGTCGAAACTTATCAACATGGGATCTAGTTTTGAAGATCTCGAGCGAGGAATCCAATGGTAAAAAGGTTCGAGATATGAACACGCGGTTTGAGAGATAAAATGTTTTGAATAAATGAATGTACGAAAAAGGAAAACTCCTCGGTAGCGACAAGTGGCGCATATACAATGTGACACTTGTCACAACCTGGGAAGGTGGGAGTGACCTTTGCAAATAGTACTTTTTTATGGGAAGGCCTCATAGCTATTTTAAAATTCTCAAATCGAATCAATTAAGAACCAGTTCAAATTCATATAGCTTTATTAAAACTCAAACAATGATTACATCATCCGCTGAAAATTTAGCAATAAAAACCGAAGGTGCATCCACCATTCGTATGCCCCCACTCAGCTAGCTCATGAGCAATAACATTAGACTCTCTATTACAATGCTCAACGTAACCTCCCCGAACTCTCTCAATAACTCCCTACAATCATCTAAAACTGGAGCCCATCGTAGCCCTATTAGCAACATCTTCGACCCTTCTCTAGTTCAGGTCCTATTAGGGCATGTATAATGCATAGCTCAGGGTGATGTCCCGTATGCCATGTAGGATCGGATGCCAGAAAAAGTAGTTTCGGATGAGAAAGTGGGATCCTTTGCGGGAGACAGGTGTTTGAAGAGAAAAAAGTGTGATTCGGTGTAAAAAGTTGAAAAAGTTAGAGTGAAAAGTAGAGGTACATATGTAGTAGAGTCTTTATTTTCTATTCTTTGATGAGGCCCACTAATGATACCTTGCATTGCGGAGAAAAAAATCTATATAAATGTCTCAAACTACTTTTTCTTGAAAGGCATATGCATATATATCCATATGCCACAATTGTACATGCCAAAAGCGTGTTGACGACCACTTCGAAGTTTCTGTCCACCCGACCCAATTGCCCAAGTTGCACGCGCGCAAATCAGCATCCGATCCAACCAAAAACAAACAAAGCTCTCTACACATGTGGTGACTATACAAAGCTGCCACGCAGCGCAGGGCGTCCGTCTTCGCGGACTGCAAACAAACTGCTCCCTCGACGCAGCAGTTGACTCTCCTGATCTCTCTGCCATGGCTGGGCACACCCACGCTCGCTTCCTCCTGGCATGCCTCGCCGCCTCGATCCTGTTGACGTCGCAGGCGCAGCCGGCCACGCCGACGGAGGTCAAGGTGGGGTTCATCGTCGACGCCGGCTCGCCAGTCGGCAAGATCGCCACGACCACAATCCCCATGGCCCTGGAAGACTTCTACGCCGCCTACCCCAACTCCCCCGTTCGGGTTCGGATCCTGCCGCACGACTCCGGCGGAGACGTCGTCGCCGCCGCGTCCGCCGGTATGGACCGACGGCCCTTCTGATCCTCTCCACGCGCGCACCAGAGCGTCTCCACGGTCGTTGTTTTGACAGCCCTTCTGTTCTTGCCTTTGCTGCGTGCGTGCAGCGTTGCAGCTGATGACGGTCCAGGGAGCGCGCGCCATCCTCGGCCCGCAGTCGTCCGTCGAGTCGGCCTTCGTCGCCGACCTCGCCACGCAGGCGCAGCTCCCCGTCGTGTCCTTCTCGGCCACGAGCCCGTCGGTGTCGCCTGCCACGGCGGCGTTCTTCGCCCGCGCCGCGCTGAGCGACGCGTCGCAGGCCGACGCCATCGCCGCGCTCGCCACGCACTTCGGGTGGCGCCGCGTCGTGCCCATCTACCAGGACGACGACTACGGCGCCGCCTTCGTGCCCTTCCTCGTCGACGCCCTCACCGCCGAGCGCACCGAGGTCCCCTACCGCTGCGCGCTCCCGGCCGCGGCGTTGCACGACGCCATCGCCGCGGCGCTGCTACGCATGGAGTCCGAGCAGACGCGGGTCTTCGTGCTGCACACGCGCCCCGAGCTCGCGAAGAAGGTGTTCGCCGCCGCCGTGGACACCGGCATGATGGCCGAAGGCTACGTGTGGATCATCACCGACGGGCTCACGGGCCTCCTCGGCTCTGTCGACCCGCCGCAGGGGGTCATCGGGCTGACGCCGTACGTACCAGACACGACGCGGCTGCGCGGCGTCAAGAAACGATGGGCGCACCGGTACATGCGCGACCACCGGGACGCCGAGCCGGCGCAAGCCGTGATGGGCTGCTACGCTCTGTGGGCGTACGACGCCGCATGGGCCGTCGCGTCCGCAGCAGAGCGACTCAGCTCCGGCGACTTATCGTCGCCACCTGGGCTTGTAGGCGGCAAGGGCGGCCCGACCGACATCGCCGGGCTCGGCAAGTCAACATCAGGCCTCAACTTCCTCCGAGCTATCAACAGCACGAAATTCGATGGCCTGGGCGGCAAGTTCGAGCTCGTGAACGGCGAGCTCGCCGTGCCGGCGTTCCAGGTGGTGAACATCATGGACAACGGAAGAGAGAGGGGCATCGGGTTCTGGACGCTCCTGCACGGGCTGAGCCGGCACGGTTCGAACGAGTCGAGAGGCGAGCTCGGGCCGGTGATCTGGCCGGGAGATTCGACGGTCCGGCCAACGGGGTGGGTGCAGCCGACGAGCGCGCGGAAGCTGCGGGTGGCGGTGCCGGGGAACGTGTCGGACAGCTACAAGCCGATCGTGCGGCTGGAGGTGGATCCGGCGACGAACCAGACGACGGCCAGCGGGTTCGTGATCGAGGTGTTCGAGGCGGCGGTGCGGCTGCTGCCCTACGCCCTGCCGTTCGAGTACGTGAAGGCGGCGTCCATGCCCTACGACGACCTTGTCCAAGCGGTTGGCAATGGGGTAAGTAGCACTCCTTAATCTAACCTGCTTTCATGATGCTGTAACTTATCATTACATACTTGTTAAGTCATGCACTATGATCCCAAAGATATCACTCCAATTAACCACCATTTTCTACCCTGACGTGATGATATGCAAGTTACACGTTACATAAAATTAAACTAGGATCAGTACTCTATGCTGGATCAAACAAACGTATATCATACACTGATATATATACTAGTACTCCCTCCGGTCCTTTTTACTCTGCATATAAGAATTTTCTGAAGTCAAACTTCATAAAATTTTACCATATTTATATGAAAAAATATCAACATCTATAATGCTAAAGTTATTCGATATGAAAATTTAAGTCAAGATGCATCTAAAGATAATGATGTCACGTTGTGAATGTTCGTATTTTCTTCTATAAAGTTGGTCAAACTTTGCGAGGTTTGATTTCAGACAAATCTTATATGCGAACTAAGAAGGACCGGAAGGGGTACTAATAAGTGTCAAGATATAGCAAGGGTCAACTTGATAACAAGAGTAGTACTATTCTTTTTGTGAGAGAAAAATAGGTGTGTGGGCCAGCATAGACTAGACTACACACCATGCAGTACATGTGTGGTTGGGACGAGAGTTTTTGGACATACCTTGTTCAAGTTTCTTTGACGAATATTTTGACTTGAATAATATTCCTAGCCATTAAGCCAGTTGACCGGGTTTTTTTTTTTGCGGAGTTAGGCCAGTTGACCATTGAATGCTAGTGTACCATTGTTGTCAAGGTTTCCTGTTCCCTTTGAAAACGTCAGTGTTATCAATTTGTTGGTTAACATCCATATCCATGGACCGGAGACATGTCAATCTATATACTTCCTCCATTTTAGAATATAAAGTGTATTGATGTTCATGCAAGTCAAACTTGTGTATGTTTGATCAAGATTACTCTCTCCGTCCTATAATGTAAGACGCTTTTTGTTATTATGAGGGAGTATAAAATAAAGTATTGATATTTATAATATAAAATCATAAATTATGAAAATACTTTTGGTGATGGATCTAATGTACAAATTTGATATTGTAGATATTGATATTTTTTTCTAAAAACTTGATCCAAACATTCACATGTTTGACTTTAAAAAAAACCAGATACCTTTTGAAACTGAGGGAGTATAAGCCAAACAAGTAATAGACTGTCGTTCCTCTTACGTATGTGGATTCATTACATATTTTATTATTTTCTATCTTACTACTCCCTCTGATTCAAAATAAGGGTCGTAGTTTTGAACTAAGATTAGTTCAACCTTAGTTTAAAATTACAACATTTATTATGAATCGGAGAGAATAGTATTTATTAGATACCTACGCGGTAAAAAATGTGTTCATGCATTCATTAGATAACTCACAATGACTTTATTGAAAAACAATGTGTCGATTTAGTGTACCCCCCCCCCCCCCCCCCCCCCCCCCCCCCCGCCCAATCCATATTACTTGTATTAAAGTTGTACTAGAGCAGCAACAAGTAATATGAATTGGATTTGTACTATATTGTTTGTATATATACTTTTTTGCACATAAAATGGGAATATTGCAAAAATAAAGGTCTATGATGATGGTGTTTTTTTAACATTGCAACACGTATTAGGAAAACTAATGCACGCTAGAGCATTTATTACCAGTGGCTCATGATCTAGTGCATGAAACCTAAACAACCTTTCACCCTTGTTAACTCGTACTCCCTCTATATCAAACTATAAGATGTTTGTTGATACAAATGGAGTATCAAAAAAGTCTTATATTTTGATACAAGTGAAAATTTGGTATGCAAGTTGTTGCTAAAGGGCGTTCTTTTTTTATAGAGTACCATTTTAATTACCAATCAGTTATTAGAGAATGATAAAAAGCCACTCTCTCACAAGGCCCCTAGAAAAAAAAACATATCGGCAATAGTTTAAACTTTTCAATTTGCATAGTTTTAAATGGTCTGATGACGGCTTTGTGATTTACGAGGTGGAGAAAATCTAGATTTGGTGGCTAGCACTCCCTTAAATTTTGTAGTACTATCTGTGCAATTTGGAACCTAGCGAGGCATGATGTGTGCCCTGCCAACGTGAGCCCACTATGTCACGGTTGACGACATCACGCCCCACGTACTGAACGTTCCACATGGTCTCAAGGCTGGGATCTGCATCGGGCAAAAATTGCCAAATTTCACCTCAGGTCAAAAGTATTTCACAAATTAAATTGTTTTTAGAAATATTTCACACAGCCGACTATTTTGTGCAGCACTCGATAGCAAGACGCTGACTTTACTGTGCAGCGCCTATCACTCAAGCGCTACACCTGTGCAGCGCCCGACAGAAAGGCGCTACACTACACTGTGTAGCGTTTGTCTGTAAAGCGCTGAACAGTAGAGTCAACGTCTTGCTGTCGGGCACTGCATATAAGGGTTAGTTGGGTGAAATACTCTAAAAACAGTTTAGTTTGTGAAATACTTTCACGCTGATGTTAAATTTGTCCATTTTACCTCTGCACTGCACGCAGCGCGCTTACTGGAATCTTCGGTCGTGTGCCGACGAGCTCGTCGTACGTATAGCGTAGAGTAGGTGGCCCTGTCTGCTTGTTTCGGGAATCGAATCGTGCTCGGGTGATCTCGTCTGGCGGTAAGCGATTAAGCAACCGATGATGATTATATTATACTGCTTAAAATTAGCAACAACTGGTTGCAGTTTTGTATAGTAGCAGTAGGCGAGCTAGTAGCACGAGAGATCCTTGTCATCCTACTAGGCCACCAGGACTGTATCGGACCCTGCTTGGCTGGTCCGGGTATCATTTATCGTAGAAAAAGTCGTGCGCGTGTGAAACATGTGTGCACTCTTTTCCCTTTGTTTTTTGTTGGATTTGGAGGAGGTGACACGCCAAAGACCGCTACCGTCGCCGAAAACGATGGGCGACCACGCCGAAGATGCATTGGATAACTATATAAAATAAGAAAATAAGATCTAGCACTATAGAAGAAGCTTACCCGGATGAGATCGCGTAAATTCACTTTCGACGTGAGTCGAACACCGGTCTGCAAGGATGTGCCACTATCACCTTGCCACTGGGCTGCTGCCCAGTTCTCAAGATGCATGGATAACTCATATCGGCTGCATTGCCGGTCGTATTGATCATACACTCATATCGGTCGCTGTTTTTATAGGCTAAACAAATGACTTGGATACTGGATATTTTATTATGAACTGCATACTATAACATTATCAATTATCAAAGATATACTTGTTGAATAAGAGGCCTTGCAGATTATGTGTAGACCCATCAATTTTCCCATTACATGCTGAAGATTTCTTTCCAAAACTTCAGCACTCAAAACATTTTATCAACGGTTGCCAAAAAAGTCTTTTAGATTTGTTTGAATTTGCTTTTATTTGGACCCCAACAATTATATATTCTGACTACTCTAGTTATCGAGTCAAATTAACAGCTACTCCCTCTGTCCCGTACGTAATATAAGAGCGTTTTTGACACTACTGTAGTGTCAAAAACACTCTTATATTATGAGATGGAGGGAGTAATTCTTTCGAACGCACAATTGAGCAAACAATCTTACTGATTGATGACTTGAATTCACTTACAAGTGGTCAAAGAGTTTTTGTCGAGCAAGCTATCAAGCTATAATTGTTGAAGAAGAGGCCTTGCCGATTATGTATAAACCTATCAGTTTTCACATTACATACCGAAGGATTTCTTTCCATTGAGCAAATTTTGGATAAATTAATCAACCTTGTCGTTCCTCCATTTTCTGCAGACGTTCGACGCGGCGGTGGCGGACATCACCATGACGGCGAACCGGTCGAACCACGTGGACTTCACGCTGCCTTACGCAGGGACGGCCATCGCCATGTTGGTGCGGGTGCGCGACCAACGGAGCAACAAGCGAACATGGGTCTTCCTCAAGCCGCTCCGCTACGACCTCTGGCTCGTCAGCGCCGCCTTTTTCCTCTTCACCGGCTTCGTGGTCTGGGCCATCGAGCACCGCGGCAACCGCGAGTTCCGCGGGCCGGCCTCCTACCAGGTCGGCACGCTCCTCTACTTCGGCTTCTCCACCCTCGTCTTCGCCCACAGGGAGACGCTCAAGAGCAACCTCTCCAGGTTCGTGGTGCTCGTCTGGGTCTTCGTGGTGCTCATCCTGCAGTCCAGCTACACGGCGAGCCTCACGTCCATGCTCACGGTGCCGCAGCTGGAGCCGGCCGTGGCCGACTACGGCGAGCTGCAGCGGGGCACGGAGATGGTCGGGGTCATGAACAACTCCTTCGTGCTCAGGGCCATGACGGCGTCCGGGTTCCCGCAGGGAAGGCTCGTGCGGTACCCGAACTCGCAGACCATCCATGAGTGCCTGCTCAACGGCAGCATTGGCGCCGTCGTAAACGAGACGCCCTACCTCAGGATCTTCCTCAAGACCTACCGCGACAACTTCACCATGACGGGACCGCTCAACAAGACCGGCGGGTTCGGGTTCGCGTTCCCCAAGGGGTCGCCGTACGTGACGGACCTGTCGCAGGCCATCCTAAAGCTCACCGAAAGCGATGAGATGAACATGATCGAGCGCAAGTGGTTCGGCGACCCCAACGACGATGGTGCCACGCAGGACGGCGGGCCGTTCACGTCCAACAGCCTCAGCTTCAGCAGCTTCTGGGGCCTGTTCCTTATCACCGGCGCCACCTCACTCCTCTGCTGCGTCGTCCACCTCGCCACCTTTGTCGCGGCCAACCGACGGGAGCTCCCGCCGCACTTGTCCTGGAAGGACTGGCTCTCGAGTTTGTTCAAGCTCTTCGACGACAAGGACCCCTCGTCGCACACATTCAGGGTCAAGGACGACGGCGGCGCCGTGTCTGTCCGGAACGACGCGGTTGCCTCCCCTCCTATTGCGCACAGCGAGCTTGGCAGCCCGCTCAGCGCGCCCTACACGAGCGAGTGGTCGGGGACGGCAAGCCCGGCGACCGGTGAGATCGAGCTGGCCGCCGGTGGACAGGAGAGGCATGAGGTGGCTCCCAACCCTGACGGCTCTGGAGAGAATGGCAGAGGCCAGTAGCTGATCAACTGCCGTTCGATCTTCGACTTATTTCTCTTGCAGCGAACCAATGATTACTGATTGTTCCCAGGGAATTGCGATGGTGATGAGTAGATTGATTGTGTGAGCAGTGGGTGTTGAATAATTAGGCATTTTCCCGTTTAGTTTAATCCAGAAAAATAATGGATAAAATATGAATAGCAATATATTGATGAAACTAGAAACTAGCAACAATTCGTTGAGACTAGTCATACAATCAAAATCATAAGCAAAATGCATCATATCCATGTCAATTGCTATTAGCAATAAACCAAATGCTAGCCCTAACAGTGAGGATAAGATGGCATACGGCGCAGTAGCAGAAGGTGCAGATGTCCCGATCGTCATGTCGCTGAAGAGGTCCTTGACGTCGGGGAACTCGTCGTCAGTGATGTCGCCGTTTGCAGCCACGATGAACAAGACTCCAGCAGTCGCGTAAGGACGCTCCCCAAAAACCTGATCGCCCCTCTCCCGTACCGGATCACAAGAGGCGGGGTTTCGGAGGCCTGCTGTCTCACTCTCCGGTGCACGCCAGGAAGCGAGATGGGAAAGAGGTAGACGATGCAATGCTCTGGAACAATGCGAAGAGTTGTGTCTCGTTGGAAAGAGGAGCGACCTCTTATAGGAGCAACGAGATGAAACTGAAATGGACGCACTAATTCTCATTAAGGAGAGGAGAAACAGACGCACTAAAAATCCTATTAAGTGGTCAGTTTCGTCTCCCATTAGTAGGCAAACCGTTTCAAGTTCTTGCATGACAAAATATGCTAGCACGCACGGTATGAAGAAACCAATGTACTAATGAAGAAATGAAACCGAAACCAAAATATTGATGCCATCAATGAGGAGATGAATGTCATCATTCACCACCATTCGGTTTCATTTTCCACTAGCGCAAATATTTTAACTTCTTTCTTGTCATGCATGAACGTGCCACATGAGCCTATGGGATTTTTCTAGAAACTATTGGATATAACATATGGTTTAAATCCCAATAATTCTAACAATCCCCCACCAGATCCCAGAGGCACATCAAGTTTGCCTATGGTTCCAAAACATTGTTTATATACCGGTGTTTCGGTGGAGACTGTTAAGTTGAACTTTCACCTAGAACTCCACGCTACACTTGTTCACAACTTGAACAGTGGACTACGCCTTGAACTGCAAGTTTTGTGCAAACAAGTTTCACGTAAAAGCCTTGACCGATACTAGACCGCTGAAAACTTTCCCGCGGGTAGGAGCATATGCGTCATACTCCGGGGCCTCTTCATGAGTTTATTAGAGAACACCCAACTCTCACAGACCACGACGTTTAACAGTCTAACTCATATAGGTGTGTTCTTTCTAGATGTTCTGTAGGACAACATCTTTGCCTACCCAAGCCATTCAAAACACATTAAGATAAATATCAGCCTACCATACAGATTAGGAGAGAATTGCATCATAACGGAGTGGATTTTTGTCAAATAAATATTCTCCTCTCAGTTATCCAATAGTTTCTCTCGCCAATTCTAATTCACGGGATCTCCGATCACAAAGAATGGGTTATCACCATGAACAACTTATGTAGTGGGTCTCAATCCCATCTTTTTCGATGCATTGTCTATCACATTTCGTGATAAACCCTTTGTGAAGGGATCTGCTAGATTCTTCGATGTGTTTATATAGTTCAACGCTATAACTTCGGAGTTTCTCATGAACCTGACAGATTTCAGTCTATTTCTCACGTGTCTTGATGACTTCTTATTATCCTTAGAACTGTTTACCTTGACGATCACTGTTTGATTATCACAGTTCATTAGAATAGCTGGTATTGGTTTTTCAACCACCGGCAAGTCCATCAAAAGTTCTCGAAGCCATTCTGCTTCAACCGTTGCCGTGTCTAATGCTGTGAGTTCTGCTTCCATTGTTGACCTTGTTAAGATGGTCTGCTTGCAAGACTTCCAGGAAACAGCAGCACCACCAAGTGTAAACACATAACCACTTGTCGCTTTAAGCTCATCAGCATCAGATATCCAATTTGCATCACTATAACCTTCAAGTACTCTTGGATACCCGGTATAGTGAAGCCCATAACTCGCAATACCTTTCAGATAGCGCATTATTCTCTCAAGTGCATGCCAATGAACATCTCCCGGGTTTGAAACAAATCGGCTTAGTTTACTCACAGAAAACGAGATGTCAGGCCTCGTAGCACTAGCTAAATACGTAAGCGAGCCAATGATTTGAGAATATCTCAATTGATCCTTTGTTTCTCCCTCGTTCTTCCGAATTAAAACACTCGGATCATAAGGTGTCGGAGAAGGTTTGCAATCTGAATATCCAAAGCGATCCAGAATCTTCTTCATATACTGAGACTGCAAGAGAGTGATCCCACCATCACCACCTCTTAAAAGCTTGATGTTCAAGATAACATCAGCTACTCCAAGGTCTTTCATCTCAAAGTTTTGATTCAGAAAATCTTTCACTTCCTGAATGACCTTGAGATTTGTTCCAAATATAAGTATGTCATCAACATACAAACATAATATAATTCCTTCGCCCCCACCATGGCGATAGTACACACACTTGTCGGCTTCGTTTGCAACAAAGCCCGTAGATGTCAAAGTTCTTTCGAACTTCTCGTGCCACTGCTTAGGTGCTTGTCTCAAACCATACAAAGATTTCAACAATTTACACACTTTTCCTTCCTGACCATCTACTACAAAACCATCGGGTTGTTCCATGTAAATTTCCTCCTCCAACTCTCCATTTAGGAAAGCTGTCTTAACGTCCATTTGATGAACGAGAAGATTGTGTGAGGCGGCCAATGAGAGTAGTACTCGAATGGTGGTCAATCTGGCCACAGGCGCATAAGTATCAAAGAAATCTTCACCTTCTTTTTGGGTATAGCCCTTGGCAACAAGTCGTGCCTTGTACTTTTCAATTGTACCATCGAGCCTAAGCTTTTTCTTAAACACCCACTCACACCCTACAGGTTTACACCCATAAGGACGATCAGTGATCTCCCATGTCCCATTAGCCATGATAGAATCCATCTCACTACGCACAACTTCTTTCCAGTAATCAGCATCATAAGATGCATAAGCTTCTGAAATAGAAGTGGGAGTATCATTCACGAGGTACACAATGAAATCTACACCAAATGACTTTGTGGTCCTTTGTCTCTTGCTCCTTCTAGGAGCTTCATTGTCATCCTCCTCAGGAATATCTGTGTGTTTCTTCTCGGAATGTTCCAATGGAACAGTAGGTCCAGGAGTTGTCTGTGACCTCTGACTAGATGAGCTAGGCATATCCTTCATAGGAAAAATATCCTCAAAGAAAGTCGCATCATTCGACTCCATGATGGTACCAACATTCATGTCAAGTACCTCAGATTTCACCACTAGAAATCTATAGCCAATGCTATGGAAAGCATAACCCAGGAAAACGCAATCAACTGTTTTTGGCCCAAGCTTACGCTTCTTGGTAATTGGTACATTGACTTTCGCCAAACAACCCCAAGTTCGTAAGTAGGAAAGTTTAAGCCTTTTCCTTTCCCATTCTTCAAACGGGGTAATCTCTTTATTCTTCGTAGGAACTCTATTTAGGACATGACTTGCAGTCATCAAAGCCTCCCCCCACCATTCCCTGGAAAGTCCCGCTGTATCTAACATGGCGTTAACCAAATCAGTTAGAGTTCGGTTCTTTCGTTCGGCAACCCCGTTTGACCGGGGAGAGTAGGGAGGCGTCCTCTCATGTATTATACCATGTTCCTCACAAAATAAATTGAACTCATTGAAAAAATACTCTCCACCGCGATCCGACCTAAGCCTTTTGTAGCGACCAGACCTCAAACAGTCTGTGCTCTGTGCTTTAGTGTCATCCCGGGATCAGTAATGCTGACACGCACAGTACAAATGGAGGATTTATAACAGAGTAGCAATCACACACTTATTAAAACGAGTATCTCAAAAGAGAATAAGTATGATAAATATGGCTTAAGGCCATCTAATACGATAACAACGGAAGACTTGGAAGATAAGTGAGTCCATCAACTCCAACGGCATCACTGAGTATAAGACCACGACCTAAGGCACCTTACTCGTCGTCTGAAAAGTCTGCAACATAAAACGTTGCAGCCCGAAACGGGTCAGCACTTGGAATATGCTCGCAATGTAACACATAGAGAGTAATGAACATAATAATGCTATACTACATGCATATATGGCTGGTAGAAGGCTCTATGGTTACAGTTTTGCAAAAAGCCAATTTTTCCCTACTGCAAAGGAATAAATTTTATTTAACTATCATGGTGGTTGTTAAAAATTGAGAATGGTTGACAGCATTCTCAATCCCAATTAAGTATCATCATTAACCCAACAAAATTAATTAAAGTAACATGGTGATGAGATTCACATGATAATCCAGATACTAGATACTCAAGATGTCCATAACCGGAGACACGACTAATCATGATTAGTTTGTACACTCTGCAGAGGTTTGTGCACTTTTCCCCACAAGACTCGACCGCCTCCGCTTGATTCTCACACTACATGATGTTTGAGAAACGGATGACCGAGACACAGTCTTTCAGAAACAATAACCCTTTACTCCGGGTGGACAATTACACCTACTTCCCCCTACATCTGCTAGCCCACCTCTTCAAGAGATCATGTAACCTACTCAACTTTGCTAGAGCCCATAATAGCTTGTGGCTGCACACGGAAGTTTCTAGCATGAATAATCTCATGATCCCTTTGAGCCTGGGTGGCGGTCCATAGGATGAGCACACGGGTACTCCGGGATATCCAAAAATACAGGCAACACTGGGTTCCCCAGGTGCCTCAATCCACCCAGATGTGAGTTTTAGTTGCCACCTTAGGTAAACCATTAATTATCAATCTCACATCTGTCGTGAATATCTCTCAAACCCAATCCACGTCTACTAGCATAGCATAGCGATATAAGCAAACGTAGAAGTAACTCCCAAGGTTTGATAATAAACAGGGCAATAGGTACTACCTCATCTACTTCCCAATACCCACAATTTAATTAGATCCTAACCATGCTATGTTTGAGGGTTTGATCTAATGCAATAAAACTGGGTAGTAAAGAGGTATGATCAAAGTGTTACTTGCCTTGCTGATGATCCGTGAAACTTAGAGATTCGAAGTAGCAAGCGGCGCACTCTGGGTACTCTATCGCAAACAAACAAGCATACAATAAGCACTCATCAAATGCACAGGTAAAACTCAAATAAAGATCTAACCAGAAAGTTCAACTTAAGAACTACGGTTTGCAAAAAGAATCAAATCAAACGAAGCAATGAAAGTCAAACGACGAAAGAAACGAGCTTCGTTACTAATCTGGATCTAAGTCAACTTTTACAGTAGCAAAAACTTGTTTGAGTAGGTTAAACGGAAAGAGAATTTCGAGACAAAACTCTAGGCGCTTGAATCGCCTGATTCCGATAAACGAGCGAAAAGATAAACCAGAACGAAAATCTGATCAGAAATCGCGATCTGGAATAATCGCGGAAAATCGGACGAAAAAGAAAACTGACGAACAATTAAACGAACGGATGTTCGTTAACAGCGACTAACCGACGAACACGTTCGTTAAAACGAACGGGTCGGTGAACGTTCACTAATTAATTAAACCGAAAAAATAAACCGATCTAAAAAAATAAAACTAGGGTTCCAAAAAAAATAAACCGAGGCGGTTTTTGAAAAAAACTGGACGGTCGGCGGCGGCTGCGGCTACCTCGTCGGGGCAACTCCGGCGGGGCTCGGGACGGGCTCCGGCGGGGTCGGACGGGGGCGGCGGGGCTCGGGGTGACGTCGGGGCGGCGAGACGGGGCTTCGGCGGCGGCGTACGGGCTCCGGGGCGGCGGCGTCTTCGGCGGCGGTGTCGGGCGCTCCTGGCGGTGGGGACGGGTGCGGGTCGGGGCGGCGGGGTGAGAAAAGGGACGGGGGGGAGTATATAAGAAGGGGGGTTGCCTTGGGGAAGGGGCAACGGCGGCGGCGTCGTGGCCGTGCGGGAGTCGGGCGGCGGCTCCATCTCCAGGTGGGAGACGACTCGCGGCTGGGCCGCGCGGGGAGCTGGGCTTCGGCCCAGTCGGCGCGCTCGGCGTTTTTTTTAAATAATTTCGCCGAACCAAAAAAAACATAGAAAAATAAATAAAAATCCAAAAATGGCAAAATAAATTTTCGCCGTCTAGTTAAAATAATTAGAACGAGATGAACATTTTCTTGGACCAAAAATGCAGTTTTGAAAAACGTGCAATTTTCATAATGCAATTAATATTGCAAATAAAATCCGAATAAAATCCAATATTTGATTTTAATATTTTTCCTCCAATACTTCAATTATTTTGGAGAAGTCATATTTTCTCCTCTCATTTATTTTAATACGAAATATTTTTCGGAGAGAAAAATAATTAAAACCAAAATTCCTCGTTTTATAATTTGATAAAAATCAAATATGAAAACCGGGAAAATCCCCAACTCTCTCCGAGGGTCCTTCAGTTGCTTAGGATTTTTCGAGGATTTGCCAAAATGCAATAAAATATTCTATGCAATGATGATCTAATGTATAACATTGCAAATTGAAAATTTGGGATGTTACACCTTTTGATCTTTCGATCGAGTTGATTCTCTACTTCGGCTTTGTAGATTTTAAAGTAGTGCAAAGCCTCATCTTTTGTTTTCAACAAATATATCATGCAATATGTAGTAGAGTCATCGACTAGTGTCATGAAATATCTTTTTCCACCTTTTGTCAACACACCATTCATCTCACAAAGATCTGAATGTATGAGTTCAAGTGGTGCCAAATTCCTCGCCTCAACAGTCGCATGAGACTTGCGAGGTTGCTTTGCTTGCACACAAATTTGGCACTTAGAACCTTTAACAATTGTAAATTTTGGGATTAAACTCAAATTTGCTAGCCGCGTCATGACACCAAAGTTAATATGACAAAGTCGTGAATGCCAAACATTTGATTCGGTTTCACTGCAAACATGATTAATAACTTTAGTGCAAAAGTCTGACAAAGATAAGCGGAACAAGCCTCCGCTCTCATAGCCCTTCCCAACAAATTGTCCACACTTAGATACTACAACCTTATTGGACTCAAATACCAATTTATAACCATCTCGACACAAACAAGAACCGCTGACAAGATTTTTATTTATAGCAGGGACATGCTGCATGTTCTTCAGTCGCACGATCTTTCCCGAAGTAAACTTCAGATCGACCGTACCAACACCATGAACAGAAGCATGTGTCCCGTTTCCCATGAGCACGGGTGTAGTTCTTGCGACCTGATAAGAAGAAAACATGTTTATGTCATAACACACATGTACATTGGCACCGGTGTCAATCCACCAATCTGGAGAATGACATACTGAAAGGATGGTAGGAAATTTACCATACCCGACATCTTTCATGTCAACATCGCCAATAACAACATTAGCGGTCTTGCTATTGTTCTCATTCTGACGCATGTCCCAGCGGTCCTTGCAGGATGAAGCCCAATGTTCTTCACTGCCACATACATGGCACTTTCCTTTCTTCTTATAAGTATCCTTCTTCTTCTTGAAGTTGACAGGTTGTGGGGCTTTGTACTTGCCATCAAATTTTCCTTTGCCCGCATAGTTTTGTTTCTTGGGTTTGTGGGTTTGGAAATTTCTCTTTTGTACCAAATTGGCACTGGAATTCCCCTCATGGAAACGAGAACGTGTGTCTTTTGCCCTCGCCTTCTCTTCTACATCAAGAGTGCCAATTAGATTGACAACAATAAACTCTTGCCTCTTATGCTTCAGAGAGGTAGCAAAATTCCTCCATGAAGGAGGAAGCTTGGCAATGATGCCTCCGGCAATGAATTTGTCCGGTAACACACAATTGAGATGCTCAAGTTCTTTAGTGAGCGACTGAATCTCATGAGCCTGCTCAACAACGGAGCGGTCATTAGTCATCTTGTAGTCATGGTACTGTTCCATGATATACAACTCACTTCCTGCGTCCGCGACTCCAAACTTGGCTCCGAGTGCATCCCACATATCTTTACCGACCATGATGGTCATGAATGGATCGACAATCTTGTCGCCAAGAACACTCAAGACAGCACCTCTAAAGAGGGTGTCTATAGCCTGGAAAGCTTGCTCCTGCTCAGTAGTCAGCTCTCCCTCTGGCTTCCCTTTAGAGGCGTGAAAACAGTCCATGGTGGTAAGCCAAAGAACTACCCCCGCACGCCACCTCTTATAGTTCACGCCCTCAAATGGTGCGGGCTTGAGAGTTGCAGCAAAAGCAATAGGAGAAAATTGCCTACACATATCAGGTTTTTGGTTTGTTGAATAATTAGGCATTTTCCCGTTTAGTTTAATCCAGAAAAATAATGGATAAAACATGAATAGCAATATATTGATGAAACTAGAAACTAGCAACAATTCGTTGAGACTAGTCATACAATCAAAATCATAAGCAAAATGCATCATATCCATGTCAATTGCCATTAGCAATAAACCAAATGCTAGCCCTAACAGTGAGGATAATATGGCATACGGCGCAGTAGCAGAAGGTGCAGATGTCCCGATCATCATGTCGCTGAAGAGGTCCTTGACGTCGGGGAAGAAGTCGTCGTTGGGGAACTCGTCGTCAGTGATGTCGCCGTTTGCAGCCACGATGAACAAGACTCGAGCAGTCGCGTAAGGACGCTCCCCAAAAACCTGATCGCCCCTCTCCCGTACCGGATCACAAGAGGCGGGGTTCCGGAGGCCTGCTGTCTCACTCTCCGGTGCACGCCAGGAAGCGAGATGGGAAAGAGGTAGACGGTGCAATGCTCTGGAACAATGCGAAGAGTTGTGTCTCGTTGGAAAGAGGAGCGACCTCTTATAGGAGCAACACGATGAAACTGAAATGGACGCACTAATTCTCATTAAGGAGAGGAGAAACAGACGCACTAAAAATCCTATTAAGTGGTCAGTTTCGTCTCCCATTAGTAGGCAAATCGTTTCAAGTTCTTGCATGACAAAATATGCTAGCACGCACGGTATGAAGAAACCAATGTACTAATGAAGAAATGAAACCGAAACCAAAATATTGATGCCATCAATGAGGAGATGAATGTCATCATTCACCACCATTCGGTTTCATTTTCCACTAGCGCAAATATTTTAACTTCTTTCTTGTCATGCATGAACGTGCCACATGGGCCTATGGGATTTTCCTAGAAACTATTGGATATAACATATGGTTTAAATCCCAATAATTCTAACAGTGGGCACCTAGTGTACATCGTAGACAAGCGCAATTGTAAATTGTAAAACCGCCAGGAAAAAGGTTATATATGTTGATACATTAATTAGTCTATGTTTTAGGACTATCTCCATCTCTAACTCCATTATCTATTTTATTAATACAAATGCTCCGAGATAGCTGTAATTCCTTGGGATAAAATAGGAAGAGGGATTGAGCCCGACCCGCTAGGCTCCCGCTAGGGTTTCCGCCGCTGGCGCCGGCGCCCTAGCCTCCTCTCGCCGCCGCCGGCCCTCCTCCTCCCCGGCGCATCCCACCCTCCTCTTCCCCCCTCCCCTCCCGTTCCCGCCCCTGCGCCGCCTCCCCGGGAGGTGGCCGGGGCGGCGCGCCCCTCCCCTTCTTCTCGGCCCCCTTCTCCGGTGGTTCTCCCCCGCCGCCGCCGGCGGGTGCCCCCGGCGCTGGCCCGGGTGGTGCCGGCGGTGGCGGGCCCTTCTGTCCCCGCGCGCTCGTCTCCTTCCTGGGGCAGGTGATGGCGGCGGTGTTGCTCGGCTAGGCGGCGGCCCGGCGACCCGGCGACGGTCGCCGGCGGTGGGCGCGGTGGTGCTGCCCTTGGCGGCAGGGCGGCGTGGTGACGTGCGGTGGCCGGCGGTGCGCCCCCGGCCCAGATCTGGGCCCTCCCGGCCCCATCTGGGTCCTAGCGGTCCGGTTCCCCGGCGTGGCCTCGTTGTCTGCGACGCGGTGTGGAGGAGGAGCGGCTCGGATGTGGGGCGGCGGCGCCGACGGCGTGCCGGCAGCAGCGCGAGGGCGGGAACTTTACGGGCCCACGAGGGCTCGGCCGGGCCTGGTGTGCTCCTACTATTGCGTCCGGATGGCTACCTTCGCTGACGGTGGAGGTGGGGCCCTCCCGCTTGCCGACGGTGCTGATGCCCTAGTCCCGGCTCTGATTCTTCGCCGTGCTGTCCTCACTTCGCGGTGCCGTGGTGAGACGGCGTGGGGCTTCATGACCGCGTTGGCGCAGGGTGGTGGTTGGTTTGGTGGCAGGCTCCGGAGCTCCCGAGGTGCGGGTTGGGATCGGGGGAAACTCCTGTCGGTTTGGCCGACACCGGATCGGTGGCGCCTGTGGGTGCCACCTGACCTTCCGGGAGGGCGTCGGGGGCTACCCTTCCTCTCGCTTCGTCGTGTACCGGGGGAAACCCTTGGCAGCAGCGTCGTCATCGTCGCGATCCTTCTTGGAGGTGTTGATAGGTGCCGGCGCTTTGGAGTCTTGGAGCGACCAGACCTCAAACAGTCTGTGCTCTGTGCTTTATTGTCATCCCTGGATCAGTAATGCTGACACGCACAGTACAGATGGAGGATTTATAACAGAGTAGCAATCACACACTTATTAAAACGAGTATCTCAAAAGAGAATAAGTATGATAAATATGGCTTAAGGCCATCTAATACGATAACAATGGAAGACTTGGAAGATAAGTGAGTCCATCAACTCCAACGGCATCACTGAGTATAAGACCACGACCTAAGGCACCTTACTCGTCGTCTGAAAAGTCTGCAACATAAAACGTTGCAGCCCGAAACGGGTCAGCACATGGAATATGCTGGCAATGTAACACATAGAGAGTAATGAACATAATAATGTTATACTACATGCATATATGGCTGGTAGAAGGCTCTATGGTTACAGTTTTGCAAAAAGCCAATTTTTCCCTACTACAAAGGAATAAATTTTATTTAACTATCATGGTGGTTGTTAAACATTGAGAATGGTTGACAGCATTCTCAATCCCAATTAAGTATCATCATTAACCCAACAAAATTAATTAAAGTAACATGGTGATGAGATTCACATGATAATCCAGGTACTAGATACTCAAGATGTCCATAACCGGAGACACGACTAATCATGATTAGTTTGTACACTCTGCAGAGGTTTGTGCACTTTTCCCCACAAGACTCGATCGCCTCCGCTTGATTCTCGCACTACATGATGTTTGAGAAATGGATGACCGAGACACAGTCTTTCAGAAACAATAACCCTTTACTCCGGGTGGACAGTTACACCTACTTTCCCCTACATCTGCTAGCCCACCTCTTCAAGAGATCATGTAACCTACTCAACTATGCTAGAGCCCATAATAGCTTGTGGCTGCACATGGAAGTTTCTAGCATGAATAATCTCATGATCCCTTTGAGCCTGGGTGGCGGTCCATAGGATGATCACACGGGTACTCCGGGATATCCAAAAATACAGGCAACACTGGGTTCCCCAGGTGCCTCAATCCACCCAGATGTGAGTTTTAGTTGCCACCTTAGGTAAACCATTAATTATCAATCTCACATCTGTCGTGAATATCTCTCAAACCCAATCCACGTATACTAGCATAGCATAGCGATATAAGCAAACGTAGAAGTAACTCCCAAGGGTTGATAATAAACAGGGCAATAGGTACTACCTCATCTACTTCCCAATACCCACAATTTAATTAGATCCTAACCATGCAATGTTTGAGGGTTTGATCTAATGCAATAAAACTGGGTAGTAAAGAGGTATGATCAAAGTGTTACTTGCCTTGCTGATGATCCGTGAAACTTAGAGATTCGAAGTAGCAAGCGGCGCACTCCGGGTACTCTATCGCAAACAAACAAGCATACAATAAGCACTCATCAAATGCACAGGTAAAACTCAAATAAAGATCTAACCAGAAAGTTCAACTTAAGAACTCCAGTTTGCAAAAAGAATCAAATCAAACGAAGCAACGAAAGTCAAACGGCGAAAGAAACGAGCTTCGTTACTAATCCGGATCTAAGTAAACTTTTACAGTAGCAAAAACTTGTTTGAGCAGGTTAAACGGAAAGAGAATTTCGAGATGAAACTCTAGGCGCTTGAATCCCCTGATTCCGATAAACGAGCGAAAAGATAAACCAGAACGAAAATCTGATCAGAAATCGCGATCTGGAATAATCGCGGAAAATCCGACGAAAAAGAAAACTGACGAACAGTTAAACGAACGGACGTTCGTTAACAGCGACTAACCGACAAACACGTTCGTTAAAACGAATGGGTCGGTGAACGTTCACTAATTAATTAAACCGAAAAAATAAACCGATCTAAGAAAATAAACCTAGGGTTCCAAAAAAATAAACCGAGGCGGTTTTTGAAAAAAACCGGACGGTCGGCGGCGGCTGCGGCTACCTCGTCGGGGCAACTCTGACGGGGCTCGGGACGGGCTCCGGCGGGGTCGGACGGGGGCGGCGGGGCTCAGGGCGACGTCGGGGCGGCGAGACGGGGCTTCGGCGGCGGCGTACGGGCTCCGGGGCGGCGTCATCTTCAGCGGCAGCGTCGGGCGCTCTTGGCGGCGGGGACGGGTGCAGGTCAGGGCGGCGGGGTGAGAAGAGGGACGGGGGGAGTATATAAGAAGGGGTGGTTGCCTTGGGGAATGGGCGACGGCGGCGGCGTCGTGGCCGTGCGGGAGTCGGGCGGCGGCTCTGTCTCCAGATGGGAGACGACTCGCGGCTGGGCCGCGCGGGGAGCTGGGCCGTCGGCTGGGCTTCGGCCCAGTCGGCGCGCTCGGCGTTTTTTTAAATAATTTCGCCGAACCAAAAAAAAATCGTAGAAAAATAAATAAAAATCCAAAAATGCCAAAACTAATTTTTCACCTTCTAGTTAAAATAATTAGAACGAGATGAACATTTTCTTGGCCCAAAAATGCAGTTTTGAAAAACGTGCAATTTTCATAATGCAATTAATATTGCAAATAAAATCCGAATAAAATCCAATATTTGATTTTAATATTTTTCCTCCAATATTTCAATTATTTTGGAGAAGTCATATTTTCTCCTCTCGTTTATTTTAATACGAAATATTTTTCGGAGAGAAAAATAATTAAAACCAAAATTCCTTGTTTTATAATTTGATAAAAATCAAATATGAAAACCGGGAAAATCCCCAACTCTCTCCGAGGGTCCTTGAGTTGCTTAGGATTTTTCGAGGATTTGCCGAAAATGCAATGAAATATGGTATGCAATGATGATCTAATGTATAACATTCCAAATTAAAAATTTGGGATGTTACAAACCTACCCCCTTAAGATGAATCTCACCCTCGAGATTCGGGTTGGCTAGAAAAATAGGTGAGAGTGGTTCTTCCGTAGATCTTCCTCTCGCTCCCAGGTGGCTTCGTCCTCAGTGTGGTGACTCCACTGAACTTTGCAGAATTTGATAACCTTGCTACGGGTGACTTGGATGGCATACTCAAGAATCTTAACTGGTTTCTCCTCATAGGTCAAATCACTTTCCAACTGAATCGCTTCCAGTGGCACTGTATCTCTCAGTGGTATATCAGCCATATCTGCGTGGCACTTCTTCAACTGGGAAACGTGAAATACATCATGAACTCCTGACAATCCTTCAGGCAATTCCAGCTTGTAAGCAACTTCTCCCATATGCTCCAAAACTCTGTATGGTCCTACAAAACGTGGCGCTAACTTTCCCTTAACTACAAAGCGCTTCACTCCTCGAAGTGGTGATACTCGGAGATAAACTCTGTCTCCGATTTCGTGAACTGTCTCCTTGCGTTTAGAATCCGCATAACTCTTCTGCCTGGACTGGGCTACCTTGAGCCTATCGCGAATCAACTTCACTTTCTGTTCTGATTCCTTAATCAAGTCTGGTCCAAACAACTGGCGGTCTCCAACTTCGTCCCATAACAATGGTGTTCTACACCTCCTTCCGTACAAAGCTTCGAAAGGGGCCATCTTCAAACTGGTTTGATAACTGTTGTTGTAAGAAAACTCTGCATATGGCAAATTGTCGTCCCAACTAGATCCATAATCTAGCGCACAAGCTCTCAACATGTCCTCCAAAATCTGATTGACTCTCTCGGTCTGTCCATCTGTCTGTGGGTGAAAAGCTGTACTGAACTCTAGCCTGGTACCCAAAGTTTCATGTAACTGATTCCAAAACTTCAAAGTAAACTGGGTTCCTCTATCTGATACAATGGTCCTCGGAACTCCATGCAAACATACGATTCTGGTCATGTATATCTTTGCCAACTTAGCACTGGTGTAAGTGGTCTTCACTGGGATGAAATGAGCTACTTTCGTCAAACGATCGACTACAACCCATATTGAGTCATGGCCTGAACGAGTCCTAGGCAATCCCGTGATAAAATCCATGCCTATTTTATCCCACTTCCATTCGGGTATCGGCAATGGCTGTAGCAATCCTGCTAGCTTCTGATGCTCTGCCTTCACTCTCTGACATACATCACAAACTGCTACATACTCCGCAATATCCTTCTTCATTCCGGTCCACCAGAAAGTATCCTTCAAATCCAAATACATCTTGGTATTTCCTGGGTGAATCGAATACGGTGAATCATGGGCCTCTTGCAAGATCAACTTCCTGATCTTTGGATCATTGGGCACACAAACGCAGTCGTCAAACCATAAGGTATCGTGCTCATCCTCACGAAATCCCTTGGCCTTTCCTTTGCTCATCCTTTCCTTTATCTCGTTAATCTCCTTGTCTGTCTTCTAAGATTCTTTGATCTTTTCCATCAGGGTAGACGGAATCTCCAATGTTGCTAAATAGCCTCTTGGAACTATCTCCAAACATAGCTCGCGAAGATCCTCGGCTAATAATTTCGGTAACTCTCCGGTCATGAGGGTGTTAACATGGCTCTTGCGGCTCAACGCATCAGCTACTACGTTAGCCTTCCCTGGGTGATAATGCAATCTCATATCATAATCCTTAATGAGCTCCAACCATCTCCTTTGCCTGAGATTCAACTCCTTCTGCGTGAAAATGTACTTCAAACTCTTGTGATCCGTGTACACCTCACAATGGTTTCCGATGAGAAAATGTCTCCATGTCTTCAACGCATGCACTACGGCTGCTAACTCCAAATCATGGGTGGCATAATTCTTCTCATGGGGTTTAAGTTGTCGTGAAGCATATGAAACAACTCTTCCTTCCTGCATAAGCACTGCTCCAAGTCCTCGACGTGAAGCGTCGCAATATACTTCATAATCCTTGCGTTGATCTGGCAGAATCAACACTGGTGATGTAACCAAACGTTTCTTCAAGTCTTGAAAACTAGCTTCACATTCCTCCGTCCAATTGAACTTGGTGTCCTTCTTTAACAGCTCTGTCATGGGCTTAGCAATCCTCGAGAAAGTTTCAATGAACCTCTGGTAGTATCCTGCAAGTCCAAGAAAACTCCGGATCTCTCCAACTGACGTGGGTGATTCCCAGCTTGTCACAGTGTCAACTTTGGCGGGGTCTACTGCTATTCCTTCTCCGGATATAACATGTCCGAGGAATCCAACTTCCTTCAGCCAAAACTCACATTTGCTGAACTTGGCGTATAACTAATGTTCTCTGAGCTTCTCAAGTACCAAACGCAAATGCTCCTTATGCTCCTCTTCGTTCTTTGAGTAGACCAAAATATCATCAATGAACACCACGACGAACTTATCCAAAAACTCCATAAACACTTTGTTCATCAGGTTCATGAAATAGGCAGGTGCGTTAGTCAGACCAAATGACATAACGGTATACTCGTACAGCCCATACCAGGTGGTAAAAGCCGTCTTAGGTATATCCTGCTCTCGAATCTTCAACTGATGGTATCCTGATCGTAGATCGATCTTGGAAAATACCTTAGCTCCTTGTAATCGGTCAAACAGATCATTGATCATCGGCAGTGGGTACTTGTTCTTGATGGTCACTTCATTCAATCCACGATAATCAACAACCATCCTCAACGATCCATCTTTCTTCTCCACTAGAAGTACTGGTGATCCCCAAGGTGACGAACTTGGGCGAATATAGCCTTTATCCAGTAACTCCTTAATCTGCTTCTTAATCTCCTCCAAATCTTTTGCGGGCATCCTGTACGGTCTCTTAGATATCGGCCCTGTGCCTGGCAAAAGTTCAATCAAAAACTCAATGTCTCTATCTGGTGGCATGCCTGGCAACTCCTCTGGAAATACGTCAGGGAAATCCTTCACCACTGGTACTTCCTCCTGTACAACTCCTGATAAGGAATTCAATTGAGTCCTCTTCGGCATATGCCGGGATACATACTTAATCATTCTCCCTTCTGGGGTGGTAAGCAAAATCATCTTACTGGCGCAATCGATGTTTCCTCCATACATCGATAGCCAATCCATACCCAATATTACGTCCAAACCTTGCGACTCCAAAACTATTAGGTCTGAGGGGAAAACATGCCTACCTATGGCCAATGGCATCTGAAAACATCCTTGGCTTGCCATATACTCTGCTCCTGGCGAGGTTACTAACATAGGTGTTCTGAGAACTTTGGTGGGCAACTTAAACTTATCCACAAATCCCCTTGATATGTATGAATGCGATGCACCAGTATCAAAAAGAACGATTGCAGTAAATGACTTAACCAAAAACTTACCTATTACTGCATCAGGCTGTGCTTCAACCTCCTCCACGTAAACGTGGTTCACTTGTCCTTTATTGAACGGGTTAGGCTTCTTCCCAGAGCTTCCATTGCCATTTCCATTCTGGGCTTCAGGACATTCAGTTGCATAATGTCTAGTCTTCTGGCAATAGAAACAAGTAATGTGGCTCAGATCCCTCTTGGCCGGGGTAGATGGGTTATTACGGTTCTGCCCGTTGCTTCCTCCATTCCCATTACCATTCTTGGGTCCACTATGGTTGTGCGAACTACCTCCTCCATGGGTATGCTGAAACTGTCCTCCCGATTTCGGGGTAAAACGTGGCTTCTGCTGAGCTCCAGAATTGTACTTCCCTTGTCCATACTTCCTCTTACGGTTTTCAATCTGCTGTTGCTTCCCTTCAATCATGAGTGCTCTATCTACCAACTCCTGGTAGTTGTTGAAGGTTTCTACCATCAACTGCATGCTCAGCTCATCATTCAGTCCTTCGAGAAACTTCTCCTGCTTGGCTGCATCTGTAGCAACGTCATTTGGAGCATAACGTGCTAACTTACTAAAGTCCTCCACATTCTGGCCTACGGTGCGTCCTCCTTGGCGTAGGTTGCGAAACTCACGCTTCTTCATAGCCATAGCTCCTGCTGAAACATGGGCAGTACGGAAAGCTTGCTGAAACTGGTCCCATTTGACAGTGTCAATAGGGTGTGTGGCTGTGTAATTCTCCCACCATGATGCTGCGGGTCCATCAAGCTGATGTGCGGCAAAACGCACTCTCTCCGCATCTGTGCATCCTGCAGTGGTTAACTCCCTTCCAACTTTGCGGAGCCAATCATCTGCAACAATCGGCTCGGTGCTGCTGGAAAACACCGGCGGATTTAGCCTCAAGAAACGGGCTAAGTGATCAACAGGTGGTGGTGGTGGGTTGTTGTTGTTGTTGTTGCCTTGGTTCTGTACTAACACTTGCATCAGGGCATTCTGCTGCTGAATCAACTGAGTGATCTCTGGTGGGAAAACAAATCCGGTGGGAAAACAAATCCGGTGTCGCGTCTCGGAGGCATCTGATAGGTTTAGAAAAGATGAGAATTTAGAATAGAATGGGGTCTAGAGAGAAAACACTACCCATATGCTCATGAGACAAACACAATCAATATCACTCAATCAAATCAAACAAGGCATACAATCGATCTAACTATCGTTACAAAGTGCTCGGACTATACTATATACATGGGGGAATACTACTACTGATTATGGGGGTCTTCTAGAAATTTTGGTCGGTCGAAGACTCCATGATATCTGCTCCAGCTTCATCAACAAAGTCATCTTCACTGGGGTCTGAGTCGGTGTCGTCGATGATGATGTAGTTATTCGGGCAAGTAGAATCGTCATCTTCTCCTCCTGGAGCTGGGTCTCCCATGAATACTCCGATCTTCTTTATCAGGTCGTCATTCTTTTCCAACAACGTGGCGATCTCCTCCTCATATCCATCGCGTGTAGACTTGAGTTCTTCCTCCAACTCCGTGACTTGGTCAATGCCTTCTTCAGATCTATCATGTCTGCGCACATCTGGTTCTCCTGGCGACGAATGTGTTGGTTTTGCTCCTGGATGAAAGCTACAATTGATCCATCCTTCTTGGTGCTGATCATCTCCCATTGCTCATCTCGGCGTCCACAAATTTGATAAATAGTATCCTTAAGCTCCCTGTGGTAGATGTCTCCAATGCGTCCCATAGAGATGTGGGCTGCCATGCTCTTCCCTAAACTCCAGGTTGGTGCATCAAAGGAAAACTCTATAGGCTCAGTGACTGGCGTAAACGTCCTTCCTGGAACTTGAACTTGAATCTTCCAGCGCTCTTCTTCTGGTAGTGTGGCGTTGTAGGTCCCGGTGAAGCTTGGTATTCCGATGTTCAGGTACTTAGTGACTTCCTTCAAGTGTCGTCCAAAAGGTGTATCTTCATCCGGTTGCATGAACTTGTTCCTTGCATCCGCCATTCCTAAAAGAGTAGAAAGTGAAGAGGAGTCAGAAATGAGAAGAGAGTAGTGTTCTAGGGTTTAAGCTTAGTGGTCGTGTCCTACAGTCAGCGTGTGCTCTGATACCACCTTTGTAGCGACTAGACCTCAAACAGTCTGTGCTCTGTGCTTTAGTGTCATCCCTGGATCAGTAATGCTGACACGCACAGTACAAATGGAGGATTTATAACAGAGTAGCAATCACACACTTATTACAACGAGTATCTCAAAAGAGAATAAGTATGATAAATATGGCTTAAGGCCATCTAATACGATAACAGCGGAAGACTTTGAAGATAAGTGAGTCCATCAACTCCAACGGCATCACTGAGTAAAAGACCATGACCTAAGGCACCTTACTCGTCGTCTGAAAAGTCTGCAACATAAAACGTTGCAGCCCGAAACGGGTCAGCACATGGAATATGCTGGCAATGTAACACATAGAGAGTAATGAACATAATAATGCTATACTACATGCATATATGGCTGGTAGAAGGCTCTATGGTTACAGTTTTGCAAAAAGCCAATTTTTCCCTACTACAAAGGAATACATTTTATTTAACTATCATGGTGGTTGTTAAAAATTGAGAATGGTTGACAGCATTCTCAATCCCAATTAAGTATCATCATTAACCCAACAAAATTAATTAAAGTAACATGGTGATGAGATTCACATGATAATCCAGGTACTAGATACTCAAGATGTCCATAACCGGAGACACGACTAATCATGATTAGTTTGTACACTCTGCAGAGGTTTGTGCACTTTTCCCCACAAGACTCGACCGCCTCCGCTTGATTCTCGCACTACATGATGTTTGAGAAACGGATGACCGAGACACAGTCTTTCAGAAACAATAAGCCTTTACTCCGGGTGGACAATTACACCTACTTTCCCCTACATCTGCTAGCCCACCTCTTCAAGAGATCATGTAACCTACTCAACTATGCTAGAGCCCATAATAGCTTGTGGCTGCACACGAAAGTTTCTAGCATGAATAATCTCATGATCCCTTTGGGCCTGGGTGGCGGTCCATAGGATGATCACATGGGTACTCCGGGATATCCAAAAATACAGGCAACACTGGGTTCCCCAGGTGCCTCAATCCACCCAGATGTGAGTTTTAGTTGCCACCTTAGGTAAACCATTAATTATCAATCTCACATCTGTCGTGAATATCTCTCAAACCCAATCCACGTCTACTAGCATAGCATAGCGATATAAGCAAACGTAGAAGTAACTCCCAAGGTTTGATAATAAACAGGGCAATAGGTACTACCTCATCTACTTCCCAATACCCACAATTTAATTAGATCCTAACCATGCAATGTTTGAGGGTTTGATCTAATGCAATAAAACTGGGTAGTAAAGAGGTATGATCAAAGTGTTACTTGCCTTGCTGATGATCCGTGAAACTTAGAGATTCGAAGTAGCAAGCGGCGCACTCCGGGTACTCTATCGCAAACAAACAAGCATACAATAAGCACTCATCAAATGCACAGGTAAAACTCAAATAAAGATCTAACCAGAAAGTTCAACTTAAGAACTCCGGTTTGCAAAAAGAATCAAATCAAACGAAGCAACGAAAGTCAAACGGCGAAAGAAACGAGCTTCGTTACTAATCTGGATCTAAGTCAACTTTTACAGTAGCAAATACTTGTTTGAGTAGGTTAAACGAAAAGAGAATTTGGAGACAAAACTCTAGGCGCTTGAATCGCCTGATTCCGATAAACGAGCGAAAAGATAAACCAGAACGAAAATCTGATCAGAAATCGCGATCTGGAATAATCGCGGAAAATCCGACGAAAAAGAAAACTAACGAACAGTTAAACGAACGGACGTTCGTTAACAGTGACTAGTTCACTAATTAATTAAACCGAAAAAATAAACCGATCTAAAACAATAAACCTAGGGTTTCAAAAAAATAAACCGAGGCGGTTTTTGAAAAAAAACCGACGGTCGGCGGCGGCTGCGGCTACCTCGTCGGGGCAACTCCGGCGGGGCTCGGGACGGGCTCCGGCGGGGTCGGACGGGGGCGGCGGGGCTCGGGGCGACGTCGGGGCGGCGAGACGGGGCTTCGGCGGCGGCGTACGGGCTCCGGGGCGGCGGCGTCTTCGGCGGCGGTGTCGGGCGCTCCTGGCGGCGGGGACGGGTGCGGGTCGGGGCGGCGGGGTGAGAAGAGGGACGGGGGGAGTATATAAGAAGGAGGGGTTGCCTTGGGGAAGGGGCGACGGCAGCGGCGTCGTGGCCGTGCGGGAGTCGGGCGGCGGCTCCATCTCCAGGTGGGAGACGACTCGCGGCTGGGCCGCGCGGGGAGCTGGGCCGTCGGCTGGGCTTCGGCCCAGTCGGCGCGCTCGGCGTTTTTTTTAAATAATTTCGCCGAACCAAAAAAAACGTAGAAAAATAAATGAAAATCCAGAAATGGCAAAACAAATTTTCGCCGTCTAGTTAAAATAATTAGAACGAGATGAACATTTTCTTGGCAAAAAAATGCAGTTTTGAAAAAAGTGCAATTTTCATAATGCAATTAATATTGCAAATAAAATCCGAATAAAATCCAATATTTGATTTTAATAATTTTCCTCCAATACTTCAATTATTTTAGAGAAGTCATATTTTCTCCTCTCATTTATTTTAATACAAAATATTTTTCGGAGAGAAAAATAATTAAAACCAAAATTCCTCGTTTTATAATTTGATAAAAATCAAATATGAAAACCGGGAAAATCCCCAACTCTCTCCGAGGGTCCTTGAGTTGCTTAGGATTTTTCGAGGATTTTCCAAAAATGCAATAAAATATTCTATGCAATGATGATCTAATGTATAACATTCCAAATTGAAAATTTGGGATGTTACACCTTTTGATCTTTCGATCGAGTTGATTCTCTGCTTCGGCTTTGTAGATTTTAAAGTAGTGCAAAGCCTCATCTTTTGTTTTCAACAAATATATCATGCAATATCTAGTAGAGTCATCGATTAGAGTCATGAAATATCTTTTTCCACCTTTTGTCAACACACCATTCATCTCACAAAGATCTGAATGTATGAGTTCAAGTGGTGCCAAATTCCTCGCCTCAACAGTCGCATGAGACTTGCGAGGTTGCTTTGCTTGCACACAAATTTGGCACTTAGAACCTTTAACAATTGTAAATTTTGGGATTAAACTCAAATTTGCTAGCCGCGTCATGACACCAAAGTTAATATGACAAAGTCGTGAATGCCAAACATTTGATTCGGTTTCACTGCAAACATGATTAATAACTTTAGTGCAAAAGTCTGACAAAGATAAGCGGAACAAGCCTCCGCTCTCATAGCCCTTCCCAACAAATTGTCCACACTTAGATACTACAACCTTATTGGACTCAAATACCAATTTATAACCATCTCGACACAAACAAGAACCGCTGACAAGATTTTTATTTATAGCAGGGACATGCTGCACGTTCTTCAGTCGCACGATCTTTCCCGAAGTAAACTTCAGATCGACCGTACCAACACCATGAACAGAAGCATGTGTCCCGTTTCCCATTAGCACGGGTGTAGTTCTTGCGACCTGATAAGAAGAAAACATGTTTATGTCATAACACACATGTACATTGGCACTGGTATCAATCCACCAATCTGGAGAATGACATACTGAAAGGATGGTAGGAAATTTACCATACCCGACATCTTTCATGTCAACATCGCCAATAACAACATTAGCGGTCTTGCTATTGCTCTCATTCTAACACATGTCCCAGCGGTCCTTGCAGGATGAAGCCCAATGTTCTTCACTGCCACATACATGGCACTTTCCTTTCTTCTTATAAGTATCCTTCTTCTTCTTGAAGTTGACAGGTTGTGGGGCTTTGTACTTGCCATCAAATTTTCCTTTGCCCGCATAGTTTTTGTTCTTGGGTTTATGGGTTTGGAAATTTCTCTTTTGTACCAAATTGGCACTCGAATTCCCCTCATGAAAACGAGCACGTGTGTCTTTTGCCCTCGCCTTCTCTTCTACATCAAGAGTGCCAATTAGATTGACAACAGTAAACTCTTGCCTCTTATGCTTCAGAGAGGTAGCAAACTTCCTCCATGAAGGAGGAAGCTTGGCAATGATGCCTCCGGCAATGAATTTGTCCGGTAACACACAATTGAGATGCTCAAGTTCTTTAGTGAGCAACTGAATCTCATGAGCCTGCTCAACAACGGAGCGGTCATCAGTCATCTTGTAGTCATGGTACTGTTCCATGATATACAACTCACTTCCTGCGTCCGCGACTCCAAACTTGGCTCCGAGTGCATCCCACATATCTTTACCGACCATGATGGTCATGAATGGATCGACAATCTTGTCGCTAAGAACACTCAAGACAGCACCTCTAAAGAGGGTGTCTATAGCCTGGAAAGCTTGCTCCTGCTCAGTAGTCAGCTCTCCCTCTGGCTTGCCTTTAGAGGCGTGAAAACAGTTCATGGTGGTAAGCCAAAGAACTACCCTCGCACGCCACCTCTTATAGTTCACGCCCTCAAATGGTGCGGGCTTGAGAGTTGCAGCAAAAGCAATAGGAGAAAATTGCCTACACATATCAGGTTTTTGGATTGTTGAATAATTAGGCATTTTCCCGTTTAGTTTAATCCAGAAAAATAATGGATAAAACATGAATAGCAATATATTGATGAAACTAGAAACTAGCAACAATTCGTTGAGACTAGTCATACAATCAAAATCATAAGCAAAATGCATCATATCCATGTCAATTGCTATTAGCAATAAACCAAATGCTAGCCCTAACAGTGAGGATAAGATGGCATACGACGCAGTAGCAGAAGGTGCAGATGTCCCAATCGTCATGTCGCTGAAGAGGTCCTTGACGTCGGGGAAGAAGTCGTCGTTGGGGAACTCCTCGTCAGTGATGTCGCCGTTTGCAGCCACGATGAACAAGACTCCAGCAGTCGCGTAAGGACGCTCCCCAAAAACCTGATCGCCCCTCTCCCTTACCGGATCACAAGAGGCGGGGTTTCGGAGGCCTGCTGTCTCACTCTCCGGTGCATGCCAGGAAGCGAGATGGGAAAGGGGTAGACGGTGCAATGCTCTGGAACAATGCGAAGAGTTGTGTCTCGTTGGAAAGAGGAGCAACCTCTTATAGGAGCAACGCGATGAAACTGAAATGGACGCACTAATTCTCATTAAGGAGAGGAGAAACAGACGCACTAAAAATCCTATTAAGTGGTCAGTTTCGTCTCCCATTAGTAGGCAAATCGTTTCAAGTTCTTGCATGACAAAATATGCTAGCACGCACGGTATGAAGAAACCAATGTACTAATGAAGAAATGAAACCGAAACCAAAATATTGATGCCATCAATGAGGAGATGAATGTCATCATTCACCACCATTCGGTTTCATTTTCCACTAGCGAAATATTTTAACTTCTTTCTTGTCATGCATGAACGTACCACATGGGCCTATGGGATTTTTCTAGAAACTATTGGATATAACATATGGTTTAAATCCCAATAATTCTAACAGTGGGCACCTAGTGTACGTCGTAGACAAGCGCAATTGTAAATTGTAAAACCGCCAGGAAAAAGGTTATATATGTTGATACATTAATTAGTCTATGTTTTAGGACTATCTCCATCTCTAACTCCATTATCTATTGTATTAATACAAATGCTCCGAGATAGCTGTAATTCCTTGGGATAAAATAGGAAGAGGGATTGAGCCCGACCCGCTAGGCTCCCGCTAGGGTTTCCGCCGCCGGCGCCGGCGCCCTAGCCTCCTCTCGCCGCCGCCGGCCCTCCTCCTCCCCGGCGCATCCCACCCTCCTCTTCCCCCCTCCCCTCCCGTTCCCGCCCCTGCGCCGCCTCCCCGGGAGGTGGCCGGGGCGGCGCGCCCCTCCCCTTCTTCTCGGCCCCCTTCTCCGGTGGTTCTCCCCCGCCGCCGCCGGCGGGTGCCCCCGGCGCTGGCCCGGGTGGTGCCGGCGGTGGCGGGCCCTTCTGTCCCCGCGCGCTCGTCTCCTTCCTGGGGCAGGTGATGGCGGCGGTGTTGCTCGGCTAGGCGGCGGCCCGGCGACCCGGCGACGGTCGCCGGCGGTGGGCGCGGTGGTGCTGCCCTTGGCGGCAGGGCGGCGTGGTGACGTGCGGTGGCCGGCGGTGCGCCCCCGGCCCAGATCTGGGCCCTCCCGGCCCCATCTGGGTCCTAGCGGGCCGGTTCCCCGGCGTGGCCTCGTTGTCTGCGGCGCGGTGTGGAGGAGGAGCGGCTCGGATGTGGGGCGGCGGCGCCGACGGCGTGCCGGCAGCAGCGCGAGGGCGGGAGCTTTACGGGCCCACGAGGGCTCGGCCGGGCCTGGTGTGCTCCTACTATTGCGTCCGGACGGCTACCGTCGCTGACGGTGGAGGTGGGGCCCTCCCGCTTGCCGACGGTGCTGATGCCCTAGTCCCGGCGCTGATTCTTCGCCGTGCTGTCCTCACTTCGCGGTACCGTGGTGAGATGGTGTGGGGCTTCATGACCGCGTTGGCGCAGGGTGGTGGTTGGTTTGGTGGCAGGCTCCGGAGCTCCCGAGGTGCGGGTCGGGATCGGGGGAAACCCCTGTCGGTTTGGCCGACACCGGCTCGGTGGCGCCTGTGGGTGCCACCTGACCTTCCGGGAGGGCGGCGGGGGCTACCCTTCCTCTCGCCTCGTCGTGTACCGGGGGAAACCCTTGGCAGCAGCGTCGTCATCGTCGCGATCCTTCTTGGAGGTGTTGATAGGTGCCGGCGCTTCGGAGTCTTGGAGCCTAGTGGAAGATGCCGGTGGGCGCAACGATCGCGAAGCTTCTTCGATCTTGTTGATCCGCCGTTGTCGGCATTTGTTTCTTTTGCTCTTTCTCTGTCTTTTCTTTTGGGCGTGACTGTGCTGCTTCCGCCCCAGCACCTATCCCTTTATGGTTTGGTTGGTTGCTTTGTATAAAAAGCGGGGGAGACCCTTTTTCGGTAAAATAGGAAGAAGAAAGATGTATTGTAGTACATTTTTGTTTACCGTATAATCGATCAGTTTGTTGGTCTACTAGTTTTCATACCTTCTGACTGTATGTATAGCAATATGAAAGGAGATATGCCACCAGGTTCATGCTCTAGTTTTTTTTCCAATCTGGCTCTCCTCGTCGCCATGTTGCAATGTTGCAGTTGTTGTATATGTATATTGTTGTTGTTGCGGATTATTTCGTTATGTGATATCAATGCTTCACCACATGGAGTGCATGATTCAACGTGTTTATTGTGTGAAAATGGCGCCTTAGGATTGTCATTATGCAATAACCAAGGATACTAGATCTGCATATTGCCGATCCCGACAAAGAGTAGGACGTGGGACACGTGCCCACATTGGACAAAAAGTAGACGAGACTCGGATCCTTTTGCTACGTAAAAGTAATCCAACTATTAATGAAAGTCAGTTTTCCTCTTTTTTATTTGATGCACATGATTGGATGACCGCTCTACTATCCGCTCTCGGCGAACACATCCAAACGTCCACGGGCATTTGGTGTCGTCCGAAGACAGAACCGCGTCGGAGTAGCTTGTGCGCATGACTGACTGTTCGTGGACCGGAACCAGAGTGAGAAAATCAATGTGCCACTGGCAATTGCCCGCGTGATAGCTAGAGACATATGCCTCCCTTGCTCTGAAGTTCTCTACCAGTAGACATTAATTAGCCGTCGTTCTCGACCTAGCTTGTTTCTTTCATGAAGATTCTCCAACGAGCTTGTTTTGGCTTCTTGCCATGACTTTCATTTAGCACGTTAGTATTACAAAGATCTCGAGTTCTCACTAGCAGATCGCTGCTGAGGAAAACTCCAGTTGCAGGAACAGTGCGGCAGCCTACCGTGAAAAGCTGACTATTTGAACGGCCAGCCACGGCAATTTGGAGGGAGACCGACCTAGACCACCAGTGTGGTCAACAACTTTGACCCCGCACCGTCCGCACGTCGCTGCACTCTGGAAGGCTGGAAATGCCATGGATTGTTTCAGTTAACCGTACGTAGCAGAAGCAGCCACGCGTGCACATTTGGTTAGCTTGACCGCGCCACGTCTACTGATCAGCTAAGTTACGATCGACATGTATACAGACCGGGAGAATTCCATGGCTGGCGCCAAGTAATTCTGGTAGTCGTGTCATTAAATCTATTACGCACGCACGCAATCAGCTGAGTGTGAGCTTCGGGCGAGAGAGAGAGAGAGAGAGAGAGAGAGAGAGAGAGAGAGAGAGAGAGAGAGAGATGTGTGGCTGGTCAATGAAATGAACTGGCTAGCTGGCGTACAACCACAACCAGAACCACAGACTCATCGCTTCACGTACCAAAGCATCAGGCAACCATGGCAGCTGTGACGCTTCTCCGGGTGGCCACGGGGGTCCTCCTCGCTCTAGTGTTTCTGTTCGGCGCTTCCGGTGTCGCGGCGCGGCGGGGTGGCGTGGTTCCTCGGCGGCGGCGTCAGGTGGTGGACGTGGGTGTGATCTTGGACAGGTCGACATGGGTGGGGAACATCAGCTGGACGTGCATCCAGCTGGCTCTCGAGGACTTCTACGCCGACGCTAGGCACGCCGGCTACCGCACCAGGCTGAAGCTCCACCTCCGGGACACCGGACTCGACGCCGTCGAGGCCGCGTCCGCAGGTACGTACCCGCTGCACAGCCTCCCCGTTCAAACCGAGCAGTAGGCAATTACTCGCTACGAAGACGGGCACATGGGCCTAATGATCCTCTGAAAACACACGGGCTTATCTTTTGGGTGGGCCGATCATGGGCCTTGATTAACTTAAGACCAACCTCCATCAGTGCGACACGGCGAGTCCATGGCATCCGGCAGGGGTGGCGCCGTCGCCCTTTTCTACTTCTTTTCACTTCCCATGTCGCCGGCGGCCGGCGCTGCCCTGCTAGGGGCGCCCTCGGCTCCTTACTTGCTTGTTTCGACACCGTCGCCCCCCCACCCCCCGAGGTATAGATAGAAGGGTATCCCCTGCTTCCCCGTCTCCCTGCTCGTCGAGCCAAGTAATTTCGGAAGTCTCCGCGTCCACCCATGGCAGGGGAGACATCAGATTTGGAACTGAAGTATATCAGTTGAAAAGCTAGAGCTATTCTCAAAATTTGTTATTTATATCTGTTTATTATTCGAGGGAAAATATACTGTTGTCAGCTGTTATTTTTGTTAGGGTGAAACCGACCTCGTGTATCCCGAACCTTTTGTATTGCAGATTTTACACCAATTTAATCATATGTTAGTGAATGGTATAGAGCCACCCAAAATCTTAGGTGCTGCTATGTACTGTACCTATGCATGTTTTCCTTGCATTTGTTTGATAGTGACCCTTAATTTGCTGTAAAATATACTGTATGTTTTAAAGTAGTATCATTGCAGGTATTGATCTACTGAAAAATGTCTGTGTGCAAGCGATCGTTGGGCCGCAGACGTCAACTCAGGCTAAATTTCTTGCGGAGCTTGGGAACAAATCATCGGTTCCAATCATTTCATTCTCTGCAAATAGCCCGTCGCGATCTGGACAAACTCCATACTTCATCCGGACGGCATGGAACGACTCCTCTCAAGCAGAAGCTATTGCCGCACTTGTTCAGAAACACAGTTGGAGGGAAGTCATCCCTGTATTTGAGGATGATGATTCCAATACCAGGTTCATTCCTGATCTTGTTGGCGCCCTCAGACAAGTCGACACCCATGTTTCATACAGGTGCAAGATCCATCCTTCAGCTACAGAGGCTGATCTAAAGAGTACTATCTCCAGCTTAAAAGAGAATTGGACAAGTGTATTTGTTGTGCGTATGTCTCATACTTTAGCCCGTAACTTTTTCAAGCTTGCTAAAGATGAAGGGATGATGGACCGGGGCTTTGTCTGGATTACCGCATATAGCTTGACAGATATCTTTGATGTGGTTGGTTCGCCAGCACTTGATGTGATGCAAGGAGTTATTGGGTTGAAACCTTATGTTCAAGATACAGTGGAACTTCATAAACTTAGTCAGAGATGGCGTAAGAAATACCAGTTGGAAAATCCTGGAATTTCAGCAAGTATTCCCTCAGTGTATGGTCTCTATGCTTATGATACCATATGGGCATTAGCATTAGCAGCAGAGAAGGCTGGATATGTGAATTCAGACTTTGGGCCATCTGTAACAAACAATGGGTCCACTGACTTTGACAGAATTGATACTTCAAAGGCTGCTGAAAAATTGCGAGGCTCACTCTTGGACGTCACGTTCATGGGTATGAGCGGGAACTTCTGTATTGCAGACATGCAGTTAGTATCAGTCAATTACACGATAATCAACATTATCGGTCAGAAGAGAAAAGTAGTCGGTTATTGGACTCCAGGATCTGGCATCTCTGGCAGTCTAAATGTGAAGGCTGATCTTGGCACCATCAGATGGCCAGGAGATAATGAAAATGTGCCTAGAGGTTGGCTATTGCCAATGAATAAAACTCTCCAAATAGGCGTACCTGTCAAACCTGGGTTTGACGAATTTGTAAAATTTGAAAATGGTAAACCCAAGGGGTTCTGCATAGATGTGTTTGAGGCAGTAATTAATGCATTATCCTACGATGTACCCCTTCACTATAAGCCGTTTGCAGACAAGAAAGGAAATAGTAAAGGAACTTATGACGATCTTGTCTACAGTGTTTATCGTAAGGTATGCATGGACTTCTTTTTGTTCCATTTTTCTCCTTTTTATGATCTCTCCTACCCCAGAGGAGATATATTTGGAGCTAAAACTGGCAAAAATGAAATAAATTCGTGAGATGATCAGAATGGCCTATCCACACTAGGATTTCAGTGTTTTTCTTCTCAAATACTTAAGTATACAAAGAGTAGAGTGTAATTATCTAATTGACCATTGGTCATTAGTATGGTGATGTATAAAATCATATATCTGCACTCGTTCATGAAAGTTTTCTTTATTGTTGCTTGTTTAACCCGTGCACAAACAAGGAAAAAAATAGTCTACATTGACAAATTGTACGGTGCCTTTCCTTTTCCAGATTGTATTACAGTTTTTGTACAATTTACCATTCATGAGAATTTTCGAGATTTTGTCAGACTCTTCTTCTAGGTGATTATGCTTAATTGCTTGCATTTTGTCTTATCTGCATTATTTTAGTGGTGTATCAATATGAATACGCCCAAGTTGAGGGTTGTCTCCCAGTTATTAGTTTAATTAACAATTAAGTACTTTGCATATGTAACCCGCAAAAAAAAAGTACTTTGCATATGTTGTACTCTTGTAAAGCCCTGTAAGGTTAAAAGGGGAACTATAGCCTTTTAAAGTCATTGGAAGTAGCTCAACTCACTTTATATGTGTTGCTGGCAGGAATATGATGTGGTGGTAGGTGATATAACAATCTTGGCCAACCGTTCTCGATATGTGGATTTCACTCTTCCTTACACAGAGTCAGGGGTGCGCATGCTGGTTCCAGTTCGGGACCATAGGCAGAAGACTGCATGGACATTCCTAAATCCTTTGACAGCCGACCTATGGTTAGGAGCTGGGGCCTTCTTTGTCTTCACTGGTTTTGTAGTCTGGTGTATTGAGCATAGAACAAATAAAGATTTCAGAGGGCCCCCGGGCAGTCAAATTGGGTTGGTCTTCTACTTCTCCTTCTCAACACTCGTGTTTGCTCATAGGGAGAGGATACTGAACAACTTATCAAGAATTGCAGTTGTTGTTTGGCTTTTCGTAGTGCTGATATTGCAGCAAAGTTATACTGCAAGTTTAAGCTCAGTTCTCACAGTGGAACAACTTCAGCCAACAGTCACCAATTTAGAAGAAGTTATCAGGAACAGGAGCTATGTCGGCTACCTCAATGATTCTTTCTTGCCTGTTCTTTTGAAAAGGTTGAAAATTGATGAATCAAAGATTATTCCCTTAGACTCTCCTGAGCAATACAATGAAGCCTTAACATCTGGAAGAGTTGCAGTCATTATTGATGAGATACCATACCTTAAGGTGTTCCTTAAACAATATTGTCAGAACTACACTATGGTTGGACCAACCTACAAGCTCGATGGATTTGGTTATGTGAGTACCAGTTTCCTATTTTTGTATAGTAGCACATTTCTTGCATTCTAAATCCTAGATGCTGAATCAATTTCCGCTGCTATTTTGCTGTAGGATCATGCTAGTAGCTCAAATTTGTATATATTTATAGGCCATCAGACTATCTCCAGACGAAACATTATTAGAGTGAACTGTTGGTTAAAATTATAGTTTTAGCCAATCTTTGAATTGTACTTTAAAATTCCTGATTTGTCACATGTGAACAAGCTAACCAAGGACGAACTTAAGATTAGATATTTTCATTGTCAAGAACCTAAAAATGCTTGATCATGTTCTGTGGAAAGTGGTGCTATATTATTTGTTTCCAATTGGGAAATAGAATGCTTGTTTGCTTCTTGAAGTGTTGAATGACATGATAAATCTACTTAATAAGGTCTTCATTTAGTTTGCTTTAACTTTCTGTTTGTATTACACTAAGCAGTATCAAGTATATTGAGTTTAATTTCAGTAAGATCATTTGCCACTCTGAGAGCGAGCATTATGATCAATCACCTTACCAAGGGCTTGCGTGAATTACCAATATAACTGCCTCGCTTTATTTTGGGCTGGTGGAAATTGATAATTTAATAACTGGCTCAGCACTATGCCTGGCATTTATACCACCAGTGAAGCCTTTTCTGATCCTCATTGTGTGCTAACTCTGCAGGCATTCCCTCGAGGCTCTCCACTCGCACCTGATATTTCGAGGGGAATACTGAAATTCGCATCAGACGACAGAATGGTTAATATGCAAAAAGAATTGTATGGCGCTACATCATGCCTCGACAAAGATGACTCCCAAACTTCAAGCAGCCTTACATTGCTCAGCTTTCAGGGGTTGTTCATCATCACAGGAACATCTTCAGTGCTGGCATTAATCATGCACGCTGTCATAACCATTTACAACAACCGACATGAATTCAGCAGTGACGGCAGTCAGAGTTCATGGCCCAGATGGCCTGCCATTCTCTCTAAGCTCTTCCATGAGGGCGATAATCCATCTAATACTCCAATTAAAAATGAGCCTGCAATAGAAAATGTTGATGGTGCAACGGAGAGCCCACTAAACATAACTAATCACATTATCGAGCACCTCACAGACATGGATACAGGAAGCCCACCAGAAGGAGAAGGAACGCCAGGTAGGGAACTTTCAGTTCAGGGCACGGAACCATTGTCATTTGCATACATGCATTCTGAGAGGGGGCATAATGGAGCAGCTTCTTTGTCTCGGAATTTGAGCTCAATCCGCAGGAGACAGATAAGCATGGAATGACATACGTGGTGAGCGTGTAATTACTGATAACTGTAATTTAGGTATTCATTTAGCCCTCTGTATGTTTACAGTTTCTCTCGTTTGGAACACATAGCTTGATGTGCATTGCCACATTGGAAATTAATGGTAGTTGTGAGGAGCAACCAGTTCAGATGCTTGTGGTTTCGATAAAAAGAAAATTATTAGCCTGCATATTGATTTTCCAGGAGCTGTTTGTCTTGTAAGGTGCCACCTGATGCTATTTTCCAGGAGCTGTTACATACTATATATGGAACGCAAAATATGTACTCCACATGCAAAGTACTCCCTCCGTTCCTAAATGTAAGTCTTTGTAGAGATTCCATTATAAACCACATACGGATGTATATAGATGCATTTTAAGTTTAGATTCATTCATTTTGCTCCGTATGTAGTCCATTTAGTGGAATCTCTACAAAGACTTACATTTAGGAACGGAGGGAGTATATATAAATATGCAACATGTACTGTTTTTACTTGTATACTCCTAAACTTTTTCTAGCTTTCTGGCACTCTTGCCGCTTGCTTTTCATGAAGTAAAATCGAACAACTTTCTTGAACTTTTCTAGCATTCTCGAGATCGAAGCCTTTTACTTCTCGCCGGATATCACCATGCGTCATCAGCAGAACAACTTCAAGGTGACCTTGTATACAGCTCCACAGATTACTCTTGCTTAACATGTGTTGCCGAGTACATTTTGCATCATTGTGTTGATTCCAAAAATAAAAAATCCGAGAAATATTACACAGTATAGGCCTATCTCGCTTTGCAATGTGTTATACAAGATTTGCTCTAAGGTCCTAGCTAATAGACGGAGGGAGATTCTGGACGAGATCATTTTGGAGGAGCAAAGCGCGTTTGTGCCGGGCAGATTGATCACGGACAACATAATCACGACATACGAATGCATTCACTCAGTGAAACGGAAGAAAGGAAAGATAGGGTGGTGTGTTGTGAAGACGGATATGATCAAAGCATACGATTGTGTGGAATGGGCCTATTTGCAGGGGATCATACAGAGACTGGGCTTTGCAGAGGAGTGGGTATTGTTGATCATGCAATGTGTATCCTCCGTTAGTTTTCAAGTGAAGATGAATGGCTGAAAGTGCAACTATCCCTGGGTGGTTTTGGTAATTACTAACAACATATAACTCATTGAACTAATGCTATTTCAAGATAAATATTTTAAGAAAGCTCAATGATTGGCATGGCATGGATTAGGAATGTGGACCCCTCAAAATGCTAAGGACAAAAGATTGGCTCAAGCTCTAAAGCTCAAGACTCTACATTTTTATTTTGGTGATCCAAGATCACATTGAGTCCATAGGAAAAGCCAATACTATTAAAAGGGGATGAGGTGTTGCTTAATGGGTTTCTTGCTCAAAATGCTTAGTGATATGCTCCAAAGCCCTCAACCATTTCCTCATATCCACATTTGTCTCAAACCAAAAGTCAAACTCAGCCCCACCGAAACCTTCTATCCGGCGCCACCGAGTTCTCTTGACATAGCCATTGCCACAAACCCTAGTCACTTCGGTCTCACCGATAGGGATCTCGATCTCACAGAGATGGGATTGCAAACTCTCTGTTTCCCTTCGTAACGTTTCGGTCCAACCGAGATGAGCGATCGGTCCCACCGAGTTTGCAATGCAAACTCTCTGTTTCCCCTTCGTAACGTTTTGGTCCAACCGAAATGAGCGAATCGGTCCCACCGAGTTTGCCTGACCAACTCTCTGGTTAGCTTATTACCAAAATCGGTCCCATCGAGCTTGTGTAATCGGTCTCACCGAGATTATGTTATGCCCTAACCCTAATGAAATCGGTCCCACCGAGTTGACATGTCGGGGTCCCACCGAAAAGCCTAACGGTCACATTATGAACTGAATCGGTCTGACCGAGTTTTCTGATTCGGTCCCACCGAGTTTGGTAAATTGTGTGTAACGGTTAGATTTTGTGTGGAGGCTATATATACCCCTCCACCTACTCTTCATTTGTGGAGAGAGCCATCAGAACATCCCTACACTTCCAGCATACATTTTCTGAGAGAGAACCACCTACACTTGTGTTGAGGTCAAGATATTCCATTCCATCCACATAAATCTTGATCTCTAGCCTTCCCCAAGTTGCTTTCCACTCAAATCATCTTTCCACCAAATCCAATCCTATGAGAGAGAGTTGAGTGTTGGGGAGACTATCATTTGAAGCACAAGAGCAAGGAGTTCATCATCAACACACCATCTATTACCTTTTGGAGAGTGGTGTCTCCTAGATTGGTTAGGTGTCACTTGGGAGCCTCCGTCAAGATTGTGGAGTTGAACCAAGGAGTTTGTACGGGCAAGGAGATCGCCTACTTCGTGAAGATCTATCCTGTGAGGCAAGTCCTTCGTGGGCGATGGCCATGGTGGGATAGACAAGGTTGCTTCTTTGTGGACCCTTCGTGGGTGGAGCCCTCCGTGGACTCGCGCAACCATTACCCTTCATAGGTTGAAGTCTCCATCAACGTGGATGTACGATAGCACCACCTATCCGAACCACGGATAAAAAATCTCCGTGTCTACATTGCGTTTGCTCCCTCAAACTCCTCCCTTTACCTTCATGTGCAATTGTTTTACATTCCGCTGGTATACTCTTAGAATTGCATGTGTAGGTTGATTGCTTGACTTGTGCAAAGTTGCTAAAATCTGCCAAGACTTAAAATTGGGAAAAGGCTAGATTTTTATTTGGTCAAGTAGTCTAATCACCCTCCTCTAGACATACTTCCGATCCTACAAGTGGTATCAGAGCTACGGTCTCCATTTGCCTTGATTTCCATAGCTTTTGGTAATCATAGCCATGGTTTCACAACCTAGGAGAGTATGGCGTCTAGCGAGGGAAATTACCACCGTAGAGGTCCTTACTTTGATGGTAAAAAATTTGTTAGTTGGAAGCATAAGATGAAAATGCATATTCTTGGACATAACCCCGCCGTCTGGGCTATTGTGTGTATTGGCTTGCAAGGTGAATTCTTTGATGGGAGAGAACCGAACTGTGAAGCTACCGCGGAAGAGGTTAAGATGCTGCAATACAATGCTCAAGCTTGTGATATCCTCTTCAACGGATTGTGCCCCGAAGAATTCAACAAAATCAGCCGTCTTGAGAATGCAAAGGGAATTTGGGATACTTTGATTGATATGCACGAAGGTACCGACTCCATCAAGGAATCCAAATTGGATGTGCTTCAAAGTCAGCTTGACAAGTTCAAAATGAAGGATGGTGAAGGTGTCGCTGAAATGTACTCTAGGCTTGCTCTCATTACAAATGAGATTGCCGGCTTAGGAAGTGAAGAAATGACCGATAGATTCATCATCAAGAAGATCCTACGAGCCTTGGATGGAAAATATGATACCGTGTGCACATTGATCCAAATGATGCCCAACTACAAAGATCTCAAGCCTACAGAAGTCATTGGAAGAATTGTTGCTCATGAGATGCCACTCAAGGATAAGGAAGAGCTCCACAACAAGTCAAGTGGTGCTTACAAAGCCTCATGTGATGCTCCTACATCATCAAGTGAGAAACAAACCTTCAATGAGGAATTGAGCTTGATGGTGAAAAATTTCAACAAGTTCTACAAGAATAGAAGCAAGGAAAGAAGTTCCAAGTCAAGGTCCTACAATGACAAAAGATCTTCGAGTCATGAACGTAATTGCTACAATTGTGGAAGACCCGGACACTATTCCAATGAGTGTATGACTCCCTACAAAAGAAGAGAAGATTCTCCCAAAAGAAGAAGTAGAAGAGAAGAATCACCACCAAGAGAGAGAAGGAGTAGAGATGATCGTTATGAACGAAGAACCTCTCGGAGAAGCATGGATTCGGAAAGAAAGGACAAATCATCAAAGAGGTACACAAAACAAAGACATCAAGCTCATGTTTGTGAATGGGTATCCGGCTCCGACTCCGACCATCACTCCGAAAGAAGTTATTACTCCGACTCCGAATATACTCAAGATGAAGGTGTTGCCGGTCTAGCACTTGTGTCAACCAACTCCTATGACATATTTGAATCACCAAATGAAGGAATTGGAAGATGCTTCATGGCTAAAGGCCCAAAGGTATCACACCCTGAGTATGTTGATTTCAATAGTGATGAAGATGATTTGCTAGGTGATGATGATTTATTTGTTGACAACTCCAGTGATGAAAACTATGATGAACTTTCTATTAATCATGCTAATCAAGATAAAACGAATGATGATGATAAGAAGGAGATTGAGCGTCTAACTAAAGAACTAAACACTATTAAGTTAGCTCATGAAACTACCTTGGAAGATCATTGAGAACTTTTAAAGACTCATGAGAAGCTACGCTTTGAAAAGCTCAACCTTGAGCAAGAGCATGAGTTCTTAAAAGCAATCAATGATAATCTTCGCAAGAAAAGTTCTTCTTACATTGCCAAGCGTTTACTCTTGTCTACTTACATGCCACAAGTTAAATCTAGCAACAAGAACAAGAAAGATTCTTCTTCTAATAGTAACAATAATCATGCTAAATCCAATGTTGTTGCTTCTAGTAGTTCTCTTGATTCCACTAACAATTCTCTGAGCCAAGTTACGCTTGAGCAAGAAAATAGCTTATTGAAAGGAATTATAGAGAAAGGTGTTTAGAAGAGCCTTGCCGGAAGTAAGCAATTTGAGGAAATTGTATGCAACCAAGGAAGGCACCGGAAGAATCAAGGTGTTGGTTTTGAACGAAAGTTCAATGCCAATGGAGTTGAGTGGGAAGAAGATCAATACCCCAAGACGAAGTTTGTTCCTCAACAAGAGAAGTATGATCCTACTTCCTTCCAAGGGACACAAGCTCAAGATGATCTTCCACCACAAGACCACAAGCAAAAAGGCAAGGACAAGCTTCAAGAGGAGATTGATGCATTTGAAGAAGCTCCCAAGGCCTTGGTCAAATGGGTTCCCAAGACTACATCAAGTTCTACTTCATCAAGTACGACTACAACCCCAAGGATTCCCATCAAGATGATGTGGATCCCAAAGAAGAAGAACTAGAGAGTTCTTGAGGGTGACTCTGCCAACATATTTCACTCATATCATTTTGGCAAGGACAAGTGCAAACAACTTCCATATCTTGCACTAGTTCAAGGAGTCACAAACCCTCTTGTTGGTAAGACAAGGGACAAGGTAACCTAATGCTTTCATAGACATCATCTTATGTGAACATCACTCTATGTCTATGGATATCCTTGTTTGTTCCTTGTGGGACTAACCCGTGTAGGTATTGAAAGTGCAACTCACTCCAATGGATTGCCCCGAATGATCTACATCAACATTGAGCATCCACATCTTCAACACCTACATGAAGTCATCATCGACAAAACCCAATGTTAGTTCATCCCTCTTAGGGGGGATATCACATCTAGGGGGAGCTTTACTCTAATAAATTGAGCTAGAGCAACTCTAATGATGTGAACACAACAATGCTTTATGTAAAAGTGGTAACCCCACTTGTGCTTAAACGATGAGTATGACCTTTGATCAAATGTTCTCATTTGACTCCTAAGTCAATATACTCATATATAGATGACCTAGTCATCGCCAATTGCTTGATAGGTGCTAGAGTGTTTGTGCACTTTGTCACATATTTTATTTGCCATTTTATTGTGTCAGCATGTTGGATGCATATTTTACTCATTCGAGGACATCCATTTGTTGCTTTGATTGTTTGGCTCTTTTTCTTTTGCCAAATGGATGGACAAGAATACCTAAGTACTCCCTCTAGCTATCTATGCTTTTCTCATCTCAAACTCTATTCATGCTACATCACAAAGTTTGATCAAGTTAGATTCGAACCACTCTGTGTGAGGAGCACTCGGAGTCCCCGATTCGTCATAGACTTAAACTTCCAAAACCTCTTTGTGCATTTCGGTATGGCCGAGTCATCCACTTCGGTCAAACCGAGTTCACCAAGTTGATGTAGGTTTTCATCTCGGTGCAACCAATTTGAACTTTTCGGTCACACCGAGTTGCAGTAACCGCTTGCGATTCTGCATCTCGGTGCCACCGATTTGTTCCACTCAGTCACACCGACAGGGTCAGGATATATATATCCCCGGGTGAGATTTTGGAAATATCTTCAAACTCCTCAGCCTGCGCGTGTGTCCTGCTCTGCCTCCTCGGGTCTCCGGGTCGCCTCCTCGCCGCCAGCGACCTCCCGCCGCTGGTTTCCGTCGCCGTCAACGGAATTCTGCTCCGCCGTTGTCGCCGTAGCGAACTCCCGCCGAACTAGGGTATGGGTGAGGGAGTCCTGGATTAAGGGGTCCTCGGGCGTCCGGACTATGTGACGTGGGCCGGACTAATGGGCCATGAAGATACAAGACAGAAGACTCTCTCCCGTGTCCGCATGGGACTCTACTTGGCGTGGAAGGCAAGCTTGGCGTCCGGATATGAAGATTCCTTTCTCTGTAACCGACTTTGTACAACCCTAGTCCCCTCCGTGTCTATATAAACCGGAGGGTTTAGTCCATAGGGACAATCATAATCATACAGGCTAGACTTCTAGGGTTTTATCCATTACAATCTCGTGGTAGATCAACCCTTGTAATACTCATATTCATCAAGATCAATCAAGCAGGAAGTAGGGTATTACTTCCATAGAGAGGGCACGAACCTGGGTAAACATGGTGTCCCCTGTCTCCTGTTACCATCGACCTTAGACGCACAGTTCGGGACCCCCTACCCGAGATCCGCCGGTTTTGACACCGACATTGGTGCTTTCATTGAGAGTTCCGCTGCATCATCTTCAAGAGGTTCGATGGCTCCGTCAATCATCTACAATAACGCTGCCCAGGAGGAAATTTTTCTCCCCGGCCAGATCTTCGCGTTCGGCGGCTTCGCACTGCGGGCCAACTCGCCTGGCCATCTAGAGAAGATCGACAGCTACGCCCCAGATCACCGGATCATTTTTGGGAACCTGGACTATGTCGCTGACGTCCGGGGAGACTTGATCTTCCAAGGATTCGTGACTCCAACCCCCGCTCTGGCCTTAGATCCGAGCTGCGTCGCATGTCCGAAGACGGACTTCACGAGCCCGCCGGACTGTTTGCGGCCACCAAACCCAGTATGGGAGAGCCGGTTGAAGTGGCGTCGCTGGCAACCATCACGAAGCCAGACCCTTCTCCAGACACAGGCCCCGAACCCTCGGAGTCAGCACCGTGTGAGTCCGGTCGGGGAATATCCCCCCCGTCGCACTCCACAGATTTTCCTCCCTCGGAACAAACCTCGCCTTTAAGCGAGGCTCTGGACTTAATGCGATCCCTTGTCATTACAGAGGAGCAATGTCCGAACTATGCCCAGCCCGGACTAGGGGCTGGGAGCAGGGAATTTTTCTTCCCACCCACCACCCACCTTATAGCCACTGTCGAGGATTTAACCGACATGCTCAATTACGACTCCGAAGACATCGACGGTATGGACGACGACGCCGGAGAGGAGCAGGCCCAAGGCCCACCGCATACCGGACGCTGGGCGGCCACCTCCACGTATGATATATATGGTGGATACATCTAAAGGCGATGGCGAGGACGGCAGTAGGGATCTGTTTAAGGACAATAACGCTGATAAACCACCGAAGCGGCGTCATCAGCGGCGTCGTTCAAAATCACGCCATGATAAAGAAAGCAATACCGACACCGGAGAAAATAACACTCCGGAGAATGCCGAAGACCCAAATGCCCTCATCGATCCAGCTTCCGAACAGGAAGGTAGGGAGGAAGGGCAGAGTAACCCCGACGAGCTAGTTGGGAACGATGACTGGAAGAAAACAACTATATGCCACACTCCAAAGACGAGATAAGTCTCGGCAACGAAGACTTCATTGTGCCAGAAGAACCCCTCGAGCAAGAACACTTTAAGCAACAGCTCATCGCAACCGCGAGGAGCCTGAAAAGTAAGCAGCAATGGCTTCAAGCCGAACAGGATACACTCAACGACAGATGGACTCAGGTCCTAGTAGCCGAGGAATACGGCCTCGAGCGCCCAACCAAAAGTTATCCGAAGCGCAAATTGCTACCTCCGTTCGATGACGAGGCACTGGAACCCATACCATCATCGCGCAATGCGGCTGACCGACCACCACGTGGCCGGGACAAAGAGGCAACCCAAGCCGAACACCAGCCCGTAGTACCTCACCGTAAAGGCAGAGATAAAACAGCTCGGGGACATACATACGACCTGCGGCAAGACTTGGACAGCAGAGCAGGCCAGAACAGATCGATCTATGGATCACGGGGGCGTGCCCTGACACGCAACAACAGCTACCTAGCCGGACGCAACAATCATAATCACGCCCGGGCTGAGAACCACAGACGGACTCCATCCAAGTTGCGTCGTGATGTGGCCTGATATAGAGGCGCCGCACACCCCCTTTGCTTCACCGATGAAGTAATGGAACACGATTTCCCAGAAGCGTTTAAACCCATGAACATCGAATCGTATGATGGGACAACAGACCCCGCGGTATGGATCAAAGATTTTCTTCTCCATATTCATATGGCCCGTGGTGATGATCTCCACGCCATCAAATACCTCCCACTAAAACTAAAGGGACCAGCACGGCACTGGCTAAACAGCCTTCCAGAGAACTCCATTGGCAGTTGGGAGGACCTGGAAGACGCCTTCCGCGATAACTTCCATGGTACATATGTCCGGCCACCAAATGCCGATGACTTAAGTCACATCATCCAGCAGCCTGGAGAGTCAGCCAGGAAGCTCTGGACTAGGTTCTTAATTAAAAAGAACCAAATTGTTGATTGTCCGGACGCTGAAGCCCTCGCGGCCTTCAAACACAGTGTCCGGGATGAGTGGCTCGCCCACCACTTCGGTCAAGAAAAACCAAAATCCATGGCAGCCCTTACCGCTCTGATGACCCACTTTTGCGCAGGAGAAGACAGCTGGCTCGCTCGTAGAAGCAACAGCGCCAGCGATTCGGGCACTTCCGAAGTCCGAGACGGCAACGACAAGCCACGACACAATAAACACAAACGTCACAATAATAATGAAGGAACGCAAGACACGACACTCAATGCCGGATTCAGTGGCTCCAAACCCGGTCAATGAAAAAATCCATTCAAGGCACACAGAGACGGACCATCCAATTTAGACAAGATACTGGATCGGCCCTGCCAGGTTCATGGCACCCCCGCTAAACCCGCCAATCATACCAACAGAAGCTGTTGGGTTTTCCAACAAGCCGGTAAGCTCAATGCCGAACACAAGGGGAAGGGGCCGCCCAGTGACAGCGATGATGAAGAGACTCGCCAACCAAACACCGGGGGTCAGAAGCAATTTCCCCCCGAAGTAAAAACAGTAAACATGGTATACGTGACGCACACCCCTATAGGGTTGCGCAAGCGCGCGCTACGGGACGCCTACGTCATAGAGCCGGTCCCCCCAAAATTTAATCAATGGGCGGCCTGCCCGATCACTTTTGATCGCAAGGACCACCCAGTCAGTATCCGTCACGCAGGTTCAACAGCTCTGGTCCTCGACCCAATTATCGATGGGTTCCATCTCACCAAAGTCCTTATGGACGGCAGCAGTAGCCCTAATCTACTCTACCAAGACACTGTCCGCAAAATGGGCATCAATCCTTCAAGAATCAAGCCCACCACAACTGCCCTCATGGGAGCAGTACCCGGCGTAGAAGCTACCTGCACGGGCTCCATCACATTGGAAGTCGTTTTCGGTTCACCAAACAACTTCCGACGCGAAGGCTTGACCTTCGATATTGTCCCGTTCCGCAGTAGCTACCATGCACTTCTGGGGCGTACCGCTTTTGCTCGTTTTAATGCGGTCCCACACTACGCCCATGCAAAACTTAAGATGCCCGGTCCACGCGGCGTCATAACAATAAAGGGAAATACGGAATGATCCCTCCGTACAGAGGATCATACTACGGCTACTACAACCGAAGTATAAAGCGACCTCATCAAGCCGCGTATCTCATCGGCCATTAAGCCGCCAGCCTCTATTAAACAGGACCGATCAATCTCAGAGCTGGATTAGCAGTTCGGCCTCCGTCGTTCGCCTCATATACCCACGAAGTTTGTACCGCGCATACATAATGATGCACTTAAAATACCCTAGTCATCGGCGGAGGCACAATACGGACAGGCCTACAAGTACTCCCATAGCCTCTTCTTCTTTTCTAACTATTTTTTAATCTTTTACCATAGGTGGCTCGAAGGCTGGTCATCTCACGTACTCTTTCGGAGTTCGGCTTCGTACACTCACCCAAAGGCTATTCCTATTAAGGAGTCCTTTCACCGAGGAAGGGCGGCGCAGACGTGCGGCAGGAGGTCCAAATAACTTTTTGTAGACCGCACTCTCTATTTCGAGCCTGTAAGGTGCCTTTTTCCTCAGCCTTCGGCCCCTGGCATGTCAAATAGCCTGGGTTGTGGCATTATTATCTTTAAGATGGCAATTGACATATCAATCAGGTTCCAGTGAACATAACCCGTATTCAGTATTCGCCTTTTTCTAAAGAACTGAATTTTGCTTCTTCGGTTGTTTCACACATGCACCCTGGCACAAATTACCAGGGGCTCGATATGGGAACAAATGAGTTGCCAACAAGTATGAACAGCTTTATAGCACACTTCGGCGTCACGAGTTTGGCCTTATATGCATCAGCTCCGAATCATGTCTTTGGTCAATAGTTGGGTTGCCCGGCTCCTGTGCTTACTACCTTACGTTCCGCTCTATCGGCTAGGGTAGTAAAGGGAGAACTACTGCGATTGTGTCCTGGTTCATCTGGATGAGCACCTCAGTAGAGAAAGCCGAAAACTGACTATCATGATGCGGCGAGAGCTGGTCAACCACTCTTTGACTCATCAGAATCTTTGCGATTCCTTCCGTATTACACGAAGGACCGTTCTTCTGGTCGCCTATGTAACACACCGTATTCAGATAATCGCGTACATACCAGGGGCTATATCGTAGACCCACCGTCAAACTCCTATGGCTAAGTGAAAGTGTTAAAGCCCTATAGTCCGATTGCCTGGTTCGTTGCATTGACACCTCCTTCACAGACCAAGACGTTGGGTCAAGAGTGATCAAGTGCTTTACCGAACACCCCCGTATTATATGTGAGGGGGCCGAAGCTGACGACTGGTAAACTTTCATATTATACAAAAAAACGGCCGAACAGGAGGAACCAAAACTTTCAGGCAAAAGTATAAAAAGCATAGCCTTAATATATCATAATATTGTTTTTACAATTTCGGTACATTCACTCGAATATCATATCCTTCGAGCACTGGCCCTCTATCAAGTGGGCATCCTCTAGGACATCCTCAAAATAATGCTCTGGCGTGTGATGGTCCTTGCCCTTGGGTGGAATCTTCGCTGCAATATCGGTGGCCTTCATCTTCGCCCAGTACGTCTTGATGCGGGCAAAGGCCATCCGTGCACCTTCAATGCACATTGACCGCTTAACGGCGTCGATACGCGGCACCGCATCAACAAGTCGCTGCACCAAACCAAAATAACTATTCGGAACTGGCTCAGTCGGCCACAGCCGGACCACGACGTCCTTCATGGTAGAACCGGATATCTTGTGGAGCTCGGCCCATTGGGTCATCTGTTCGTTCAGCAACAGCGGGCGCTTTGGCGTGCCGAATTGTGACCAGAAAAGCTTCTCCGTTGCAGACCCTTCTTGCGCTTGGTAAAACTGCGCCGCATCGGAGGCACTCTTCGGCAAGTCCAAGAACGCGTATGGAGAGCTCCACATTTGATTAGGCGGGGCATACTTCGGATCGCCGAATTTAGTCTGTAATAGAAAGGGCTTACCGGCCACTCTCTCCTGGCTTGCCGGATCTCCTCCCGAGCCGCTCTCGACTCGGATCGTGCTTCTCTCCCCTCTCGTAAGGCCTTCTCGAGTTCGGCTACTTTGGCCTTGTTCTCCTCCTCGAGTGCTTGGCATTTGCCAGTGGCATCCTTTAGATCTCGCTCTATGGAAGATATTCTCTCCTAGCACTGGTGCCGAGCAGCCTGTTCGACCTTCAACTCCTCAGCTGCCTTCTTGGCAGCCACATTACTCATCCTGGCTTGCTCCTTTGCTCGGGCAAGCTCTGCTCGAAGGGTCTCAACCGCGGCAGCACTATCTGCAGTTGTGCATGTATTAGTATATAATCCTCAGCTTCGTGCTCATGTTATCATGCATACATATACTAGCCGCCCCCAAACATACCTTGCGCCTCGTCGAGCCGCCTGTTAATAAGCGTGATGTCGTCATCCGCCACGTCAAGTTTCTGCTTCAGACCTGCAACCTCTGTAGTGTGGGCAGTCGCCATGGATGTAGAAGCCTGTGTTCCAATTAGTTAGATTATTTCCTGGGCATGTCTTTTTCGATCCTCTGATTGCCTCCCTTTGGACGCCAACCAGAGTCTCAGGGGCTACTATCTATACACAGGTGCATTTTTGCGTATAGAGCACAATTGAAAATATTACATTACGTACCTCGAAGCCTCTTACCAGGCTCGTGAAGGCTTCATTCAATCCGCTTTAAACGGACAGAATCCTCTCAACTACCGTACCCATCAAGGTACGATGTTCCTCTGAGACGGACGCATGTCGCAACATGTCCTTCAAGGTATCCGGCGCCTCCGGATTCCTGGAAGCAGCTGTAGGAGTACAGACTCCCTTTGAAGGGATATGTTTACTCGACCCTAGAGTCGTCTCCGGCTGCAAACCGGATAGTCCAGGGCTTTTATTATTGGTCCCCGTTGGGACCGCACAGCCCGGACCCTGGGCAACCGAAGTTTCACCTTCGGGTGTTGTCTTCATTATCCCCCGCACCACTTGTTGCTCGGGAGAGATCCTCCGGGATGACACCTCGAAGTCGTCTGCCCTATTGGGCGAGGAGGCCTGTGGAGGTGTCTCACTTTCCATCATCTCAGAAGAAGATCCCCCGAGGAAGAGGATTGTTGAGGAAGACTGCGTGGCGGACTGCAAAACATATATTCTGGATGTTACCCTTGCAACAGGAAAAGAACGGGATATGTTTGAAACACCCTTGTTCACTTACGATTCGGCTAAAGGCTTGTCCTTATGGAGGAACCGTGCAACAACGTCGTCTTCCGAGCCCGAACCGCCTGACAGGGGCATCTTACCTCGCTTAGGAGCATTTACCTCCCAACCTTCGGAGGCGGCCCTTTTCTTACCATGGGAGAAAGGATGTCAGCTTCTCCTTCTCTTTTGTCTCGGAAGAGGGAGCCCTAATCTCCCCGGACATAGTGTCTGGTGTACCTTCAGAATGGAGGCCACCTTTGGCCTTCCTGCTCTCCTCCTCGTCCTCTTTCACCGTCACCTGGTATGGTGCTGGGGCCAGCATCCTTGTTAGCACGGGATCAGCTGGGTCTTCGGGAAGAGGGGCCGAACACCTAATTCGCTCCGCCTTCTTTGTCCAGCCCTGGAGGAAGATGGTTTTCTCAGTATCTCAGTACGGGATATTTAACTTTCGGGAGTCGAGTGCTTACCGAGGTATCCGGATGGTTGCAGTCGAGGCCGATGTCCTCGGTGGTGTTCGGCCACTATTTTCGTGTCCCGAAAAATAACTTCCACATTCCTCTGTGCGTCGTGCCAAAGAAGTGTTGAAGGGTCCGTGGTCCTTCCGGATCAAACTCCCACATGTGGAGGGGCCGTCGTTGGCACGGCAGGACCCGGCGGACTAGCATTACTTGAATCACGTCGACAGATATGTGTCCTTCTCAAGGAGACTCCGGATGCGGCTCTATAGAGTCTGCACTTCGACAATTGATCCCCAATCCAACCCCTTATTGATCCATGATGCGAGCTGAATTGGAGGGCCAGATCGGAACGCAGGTGTAGCTGCCCACTTGGTACCACAGGGTTCAGTGATGTAAAACCACTCCCACCGCCATAAATTGGAGGATTCTGTGAAGGGTCCTTTTAGCCAAAGAGCATTGGTGAGCTTGCTCACCGTGGCACCACCACACTCCGCTTGTTTCCCCTCGATCACCTTTGGCTTCACATTAAAGGTCTTGAGCCATAAGCCGAAGTGTGGGGGAATACAGAGAAAGGCCTCGCACATGACGATGAACGCCGAGATAAGAAGAAATGAGTCCGGAGCTAGATTGTGAAAATCTATCCCGTAATAGAACATGAGTCCGCGAACGAAGGGATGGAGAGCGAACCCTAGCCCCCAGAGGAAGTGGGAGATGAATACGACCCTCTCGCCGGATCTGGGAGTAGGAATAACCTGCCCTTTAACAGGGAGCCTGTGGAGGATCTCCGCGGTCAGGTATCTTGCCGCCCGGAGCTTCGCGATATCCTCCTCTGTGACAGAGGAGGCCACCCACCAGCCTTGAGCTGGGTCCGGACATGACTGGGAAACTCGAAGCAAGTGAGTTGAAACCTGAGTGCTGGAACTCGAGGTTGGAAAGGTTGAGGTATGCGTAAAGGAAAAAGATGGGTCCATGCCCCTTCATAAAGGCGATGAATATCAAACGCCTCCTCCTAGGCCTTAGAACCTGCCTATTCCCAAGGAATCATACCAATGGAACAATTGGGTTACCCACGCCCGTATTGATGAGAATCCCGCAATAAGGGGACACGATCTCTGCTTCGACAAGACGTGCCAATAAAACCGCGTCTTAGAACGTGGAGCGGCAGGCTAAAAAAATGGTTCGCAATAATGACCGGGCTGGGATGTGATGTCACGCTACAAAAGTTGTCAGCAGATTGGATTCGTTCGGTTGTGTGTGGTACTTGTTTTGCAGAGCCGGACACGTCTTCTGTGTTTGAAGGATGCTTTGGAGTATTCGGAGGAGGAACCCGCCTTGCAATGCCGAAGACAATCCACGCACCAGACACCTCGTCATTGAAGCCTGGTTCAGGGGCTACTGAGGGAGTCCTGGATTAAGGGATCCTCGGGCGTCCGAACTAATGGGCCATGAAGATACAAGACAGAAGACCCTCTCCCGTGTCCGAATGGGACTCTACTTGGCATGGAAGGCAAGCTTGGCGTCCGGATATGAAGATTCCTTTCTCTGTAACCGACTTTGTACAACCCTAGTCCCCTCCGGTGTCTATATAAACCGGAGGGTTTAGTCCATAGGGACAATCATAATCATACAGGCTAGACTTCTAGGGTTTTAGCCATTACGATCTTGTGGTAGATCAACCCTTGTAATACTCATATTCATCAAGATCAATCAAACAGGAAGTAGGGTATTACCTCCATAGAGAGGGCCCGAACCTGGGTAAACATCGTGTCCCCTGTCTCCTGTTACCATCGACCTTAGACGCACAGTTCGGGACCCCCTACCCGAGATCCGCCGGCTTTTACACCGACAATGGGTTCGACTCTATTTGCTATTTCCTAACTCCGATTCATAGCACATTGCTTTGCCATGATCTTTACCATGTGTGAAAACAATCTATCCAGAGAAAACATCCTTAGATTAGATTAGATTTGAAAATTTAGGGTTAGGTCTCCGCCGAACTCATCTCGGACCGGCCGAGTTGTAGAAATCGGTCTCACCAATTTGGCTTAGGCCATTGTACATGCGCTTTTCGGTCTGACCGAAAACTGCAAATCGGTGTGACCGAGTTCAATTCTCTATGAAACCCTAGCAATCTCGGTGCCACCGAATTGTAACTCGGTTTGACCGAGTTCACTAGTTTAGGTTCCAAAAGTTTCTTCGGTATCACAGAGTTTAACAAATCGGTAGCTCCGAAATGCTTTCTGTGGAGAACTAAAGCTAAGTTTTTGAGTCATCTGTTTTGCAAAAACCTTTGCACTTTGTGATGCTCATCCATTCTACCTCATCTACATCTATTCACAGGGTCTGCTGTCAGTTTTCTTGCCAAGATGTCTGATCAGAGTGATAGCCAGAATAGATCAGAAGAGCAAGTGCATATGAGTGAGGGCACTAGTCCCTCTAGCAGCTATGATGAGGGCAGCAGGAGCACACCAAGTAACTTGCCCAAGGCAGCCACCAGAACAAGGAAGAAGAGAACCTCAGATTCAGAGGATGAGGACTATGTGGCTATTGAGGATGAGGCAACCTCAAAGAAGAAAGTGCTGAAGAAAGAGTATGGCACAGCTGATGCAACAAAGCCTAGTATGCATAAGAAAGAACCTGCTAAGAGAGTGCCAACATCCAAGCCTAGGAAAGTTGTTGTAGAAGAAACAATGGAGTTCACTCTTGAACCCAAAGAGGCTGGAGATGGCAAGAAGAGGAAGGAGAGGGTCAAGAAAACTATTGCCAGAGTCATTGGCAAGCCCTCCATGATGAGAGATCCTTCTGCTGATGAAGAGGAAGAGGAATAGGATGCTGCACCAGCACCCAAGTCACAAAAGCTTATGGGGGATGCAATCAAGTCAGGGGCTGCAACATCTAAGCCCAAGACTGCTCCCAAAGCTGCTGCTCAAGCCACCAAGTCTACACCTAAGAGAAGCACCAGAAACATTCCTGCTGAAGAGAAGAACACGGCACCAGTGCCTGAGGTTGAAGAAGAGGATGATGAAGCCCTAGTGCTAAGAAAACTGAAACCCAAGATTCCAGACCACAATGATGCTCATCCAGTAGCTAAGGACATGAACATCAGAAAGGATGCAGGACTGAGATTGTGGAGACAGTCTGACCCCTATGCTGTGAGGAGGAGGACTGCAGTTGACTACAGGTTCCACACCAAAGAACAACAAGATTTCTATGAGACCATTCTGCTTGACAAGAAGCCAATGGTCTGTGACATGAGATGGGTTGATTGGGAATACATCAAGGAGAATGAAGATCACTTCCCAGGTGTATATGACAGTTTCAAAGCATGTGGAGTTGATAAGTTTGTAGCTCAAAAGCTCACAAAATGGAATGATGAGCTAATCATGCAATTTTACTCCACTGCTCATTTCTATCCAGATGGGAGGATAGTTTGGATGTCTGAAGGTACAAGGTACCAATCAACTGTTGATGAATGGGCCAAGTTGATCAATGCCCCAGAAGATCATGAGGATGATTTGGATGTATATGCCAAGAAGAAGAAAGACCACAACTCTATGGCACACATGTACAAAGAGATCCCTGATAAAGCTTTGGAGACACACAAGCTTGGATCTGTACACTACTTGTTGTCTGGTCTACCCACTATCAACACCATCCTAAGGCATACTTTGCTACCCAAGTCTGGAGATCATAAGATGATTAGAGGACATTCAATCAACTTTCTACATATTTTTGATGTGCCTCAGAAATTCAAGGTCATGAGTCTGATTGTAGAGACAATCAAGAGGACAGCTGCTGGCCAGAAGAGATCTTGTGGGTATGCTCCACATATTCAGGTGCTCATCAACTCCAAGATGGGCACATGCACTTATCTGTTGGACAAGGAACATTTACCTCTATATCCTGAATTTGAAGACAACAAAGTTGTGATGAATGAGAATGAACCTTCATCAGTGCAAGCACAAGAAAAGAGAGCTAAAGCAAAGGCAGAGAAAGCTGCAAAGATGCCAAGTGCTGAAGAGGCATCTCAAGTATTCTTGAAGAGCAAACAAGATCAACTTGCTTATCTGATCCAATCTACTTTGAGGATTGAGAAGGGCTTGGCCACCCTGACTCAGAATCAGGAGAGCTTGGAGAGGATCATAGAGACAAAGTTCTATGATCTTGATCTGAAGGTCACTAAGATAGAGACAACAGTTGAGCAGCTTCAGGAGGAAGCAGAAGAGAGGAAGGGGAAGGCTACTACGGATGCTTTTCAGCGAGTGCCTAGAGGTCAGAGGTCTGCTGCAGTAGCCATGGCTGACACTAGAGCCACCACATCAGCACCAGTAGCCATAGCTTCAGTGCCACCTCCAGTAGCCACTCCACCAGCTCCAACTACATCAACTGATGCCTTCATCCTTGGAGTTCTCTCTACACCACCTCCCGACGACCAAGCCTGAGAGACGCATAGCACTATTCATATTTGAACTTTTTGGTAACTTGTTGCCAAAGGGGGAGAAATATGTATAGATCATAGGCTTCGAGAGAGAGAGTGTTTTGCTTCTTTGTCTCTCTTGCTTTTGGTTGAACTTTACTGTGTTCTTGGTTTATACTTTATGTCCTTGTGTGAGATACTTGTATGATCATGTGTTTGATCATATGCTACTTTAATGCTTGCTTGGATGATAATATCTTTTATATCCATATATGATCATTCACTTTGCTTGGTGATGAGTGCATGCTTTTAATTTATATCATTTTGAGCGCTCCACCAGGATGTATGTGACATGGAAGAGTAACCCATGATCCTAATTGATTATGCATTTGCATTCAAAAGCAAATCTTAAATAATGCACAAATTTAGGGGGAGCTCTTGCTTATCACATACTTCTCAAAGCGACGATGTATTTCAATCTTATTATCATTTGTCGAAGCTTTGATCTATATGTTGTCATCAATTACCAAAAAGGGGGAGATTGAAAGTGCAACTATCCCTGGGTGGTTTTGGTATTTACTAACAACATATAGCTCATTGAATTAATGCTATTTCAAGATAAATATTTCAGCAAAGTTCAATGATTGGCATGGCATGGATTAGGAATGTGGACCCCTCAAAATGCTAAGGACAAAAGATTGGCTCAAGCTCTAAAGCTCAAGACTCTACATTTTCATTTTAGTGATCCAAGATCACATTGAGTCCATAGGAAAAGCCAATACTATTAAAAGGGGATGAGGTGTTGCTTAATGGGTTTCTTGCTCAAAATGCTTAGTGATATGCTCCAAAGCCCTCAACCACTTCCTCATATCCACATTTGTCTCAAACCAAAAGTCAAACTCGGCCCCACCAAAACCTTCTATCCGGCGGCACTGAGTTCTCTTGACATAGCCATTGCCACAAACCTAGTCACTTCGGTCTCACTGATAGGGATCTCGATCTCACTGAGATGGGATTGCAAACTCTCTGTTTCCCTTCGTAATGTTTCGGTCCAACCAAGATGAGCGATCGGTCCCATCGAGTTCGCAATGCAAACTCTCTATTTCCCCTTCGTAACGTTTCGGTCTAACCGAAATGAGCGAATCGGTCCCACCGAGTTTGCCTGACCAACTCTCTGGTTAGCTTATTACCAAAATTGGTCGCATCGAGTTTGTGTAATCGGTCTCACCGAGATTACGTTATGCCCTAACCCTAATGAAATCGGTCCCACCGAGTTGACATGTTGGGGTCCCACCGAAAAGCCTAACGGTCACATTATGAACTAAATCGGTCTGACCGAGTTTTCTGATTCGGTCCCACCGCGTTTGGTAAATTGTGTGTAACGTTAGATTTTGTGTGGAGGCTATATATACCCCTCCACCCACTCTTCATTCGTGAAGAGAGCCATCATACACTTGTGTTGAGGTCAAGATATTCCATTCCAACCACATAAATCTTGATCTCTAGCCTTCCCCAAGTTGCTTTCCACTCAAATCATCTTTCCACCAAATCCAATCCTATGAGAGAGAGTTGAGTGTTGGGGAGACTATCATTTGAAGCACAAGAGCAAGGAGTTCATCATCAACACACCATCTATTACCTTTTGGAGAGTGGTGTCTCCTAGATTGGTTAGGTGTCACTTGGGAGCCTCCGTCAAGATTGTGGAGTTGAACCAGGAGTTTGTACGGGCAAGGAGATCGCCTACTTCGTGAAGATCTACCCTAGTGAGGCAAGTCCTTCGTGGGCGATGGCCATGGTGGGATAGACAAGGTTGCTTCTTCGTGGACCCTTCGTGGGTGGAGCCCTCCGTGGACTCGCGCAACCGTTACCCTTCGTGGGTTGATGTCTCCATCAACGTGGATGTACGATAGCACCACCTATCCGAACCACGGATAAAAAATCTCAGTGTCTACATTGCGTTTGCTCCCTCAAACTCCTCCCTTTACCTTCATGTGCAATTGTTTTACATTCCGCTGCTATACTCTTAGAATTGCATGTGTAGGTAGATTGCTTGACTTGTGCCAAGTTGCTAAAATCTGCCAAGACTTAAAATTGGGAAAAGGCTAGATTTTTATTTGGTCAAGTAGTCTAATCACCCCCCTCTAGACATACTTCCGATCCTACAATGGCGAGTCGAGTTATTACCGTTATTTCGGCCGTCCCGCGGAATCTGCCAAGGAGATCCTTTCTCCCCATATTTATTCCGCAAACCTCTTTTTTCCGGTGCCGGGAGGTACCGGCGGACTGCACCCAATCACAATGCGCCACCGCATAGAGTATCTGAAAAATCATTGCAGTATTCTGTTTATTTGGAGTTCATATTTCTCTATCTTGGGTCCCATCATGCACATGCAAAGGACGCATGCACGGTCCTGCTTCTCTGTTTTTACTGTTTATGGTACAGACTATGACATGCATGTCTGTGACATTATCTCTCCTCTCCATCTCCAAATCCATCACTTTTAATTCTCTTTTCACTATTTAAATTGTTCATATGTTCAAAACAAAAATTTCGTTTTGGAAACTTTTTATATATTTGAACTCCTGGAGCCAAGACCTTTAGAACAACATCAATCTTAAATATATTCAAACATGTTTAAATTTCAACGTTTGAAATAAGTGAAATCAGCTTTCTGAAAATAGTGAAATATGATCTTAGAATTGAGTGAAACCAATTTTTTTAAATGAGTGAAATATATTTTTCATACACATGAGACATTTTTGGGTGTAAAATACATGAAACTTATTATTTCAGATAAGTGAAATCATTTTCTAACATAATGAGATGAGTTTTTTGAAATGAGTGAAATCAGTTTTACGAAATTAGTCTAACTAGTTCTTTGAAACGAATGAAATATGTGTTTTCAAATATGTGAAATCGGTGTTTAAATTGGTCTTTTGAGACGAGCATAATCTGTTTTTCAATGAGCGAAATTGTTTTATTAAATGAGTGAAGTCTGTGTTTCGGAATAATTGTGATCAGTGTTTCAAAATGAGTGAATTTAGTTTTTTTTAAGTGAGTGAAATCACCTTTTCGAAATGAGCAAAACCATTTCTCTGAAGTGACTTAAATATGTGTTTCAAAATGAGTGATTTTATTTGTTTTGCAATGTCATTTCAGCTATTCCAATTCTAATTTCATATTTTCACAATGATTGAAACTAATTATTTGAACTCTCAAAGAACTGATTTCAATTCTTCAAAAAAGAAGATTTGAATCCAATAAAAAACATACACTACCATATTTTAAAAAATAGTACCGAACCTAGTATTTTCAAAAGAGTGGCATAAATATATATTTTTGCAATCTCATTTCAGTTATTCCAATTTCAATTTCATATTTCACAATGAGTGAATTGGTTATATCAACTATCAAAGAACTGATTTCAATACTTCAAAAAGAAGATTTAAATAATTTCAAAAACATATTTCACTATCATATTTTACAAAAGACTGAAACTTAGTATTTGACAAGAGTGAAATCATTCTGTAAATAAGTGAATCTGTATTTTCAAATTAGTGCAATAATTTGTTTGGAATGAGTAAAATTTGTCATTGAAATGAGTGAAATCTATCTTTTGTAACAAGTGAAATCAGTTTTAAACTAGCGAAACGAGTGAAATCTATCTTTGTCATTGTAATGTGTTTTAAACTTGCGAAACGAGTGAAATATATCTTTTGTAACAAGTGAAATCAGTTTTTGGAAACATATGAAACATGTATTTCAATTGAGTGAGTGTAATGTGTTTTCTGAAATGAATGAAATGTATCCTATTTAATTGAGTGTAATGTGTTTTCTAAAATGAGCGAAATCTATCTTTTGTAAATGAGTGTAGTGCGTTTTCTAAAACTAGTGAAATGAGTGAAATATGTTCCTTTTCATTGAGTGAAATATGTTTTCTTGAAATCGGTTAAATAAAATTAGTTGAAATATATCCAATATTGGTCTTATTTTAAAGTTCATGGCGCAAGCAATTCAAATCTATAAAAAGTTTCAAAGACGAATAATTATTTCAAAAGTTATCAACTATTCTGACTATCACAATGAAATAAAATGCTAGTCTTCATTTTGAAGAGAGAGAATAGTGTCGGATTTTGGGTTCCGGCAAAACCTTTGAGGTTCGAACACTGGGGTGCGCGCGAAGAGTCCCCCCTACCAAATCATGCCCTCACCCTCACCGCGATCTCAAAACCTAGCTCGACAAACTCGCAACACAAGGGACACGAGATTTATACTGGTTCGGGCCACCGTTGTGGTGTAATACCCTACTCCAGTGTGGTGGTGGTGGATTGCCTCTTGGGCTGAGGATGAACAGTACAAGGGGAAGAACAGCCTCCTGAGGCGAGGTGTTCTTGTGCTTGGCGAGTGTGAGGATGATCTGAATCCGTCCCCTTCTACTGTGGTGGCTAGTCCTATTTATAGAGTCCCTGGTCCTCTTCCCAAATATTGAGCGGGAAGGGATGCCACAACGGCCAGTTTGAAGGGGGATAGCTAGTACAAGCTATCCTGACAAAAGCGGTCTTCGCCTGCCAAAGGCTCTGGTGGTGACGCCGTCTTGGGCTCCACGGTGACCTCCGTCCTGCCGTCCTGCTGGTCTTGGTCTCGTTGCACCGATATGGAAACCTTTGCCCGATGCCTCGGTACTCCTCGCCTGCGCTTGCCTCCTTAGCACCAAAGAGGAAGCGAGGACACTGTGCGTGCTGGTGCCTGCCTGGCGCCCGCCTGGTCTTGGTCGTCATGGCTCACGTCATTGGAACCTCGCGAGGTTCGCCTTGCCTTGATCTCTCCACCCCTAACGAGCCAGCCTGGTGAGGCCGCTCCCGAGGAGGTCTTGTGTCGCCCGCCTCGCGAGGCTTGGCCCCTCGTGAGGGTCTTGGGTGTTTGTTGGTGAAGACAGGCCGTACTGGGCCGCGGGTAGAGCCACGCCGTGGGCCGCAGGCAGGCAAGTCTAGGGACCCCTGTTCCTAGAACGCCGACAGTAGCCACCGGGCCCAAGGCGCGCTCAGACTTGGCTTCGAGGCGAAGCCAAAGGGCAAGTGTGGAGCGCTGCGGGCCCCAACAGCCTGCGGCCTTGGTCGACACGTGGCGATTGATTGGACGTGGGCGTCTCCGCTTCCCCACGCCGCCTAGGCAACTGCCCAACTTGACGAGTCCTTGCTGCATGCAGAGAAATATCATCATTACCTGTGATCGTGGGGATCGCCGGTTGGCCTTCTCCTGCTATAAATGAGGAGGGGGCAGAGCCCCCGTCGCCCATCTCTTCCCATTCTGCTCGCTTCTCCTCCTTGCTCCATTCCCAGTAGCGACTCCCATGGCGCCTGCGAAGAGGTTTTCGGGCGCGGTGAAGGGGAAGGCTCGCCAGGAGGGGCCCGGTTCTCCGCCGCCCAAGCGTGGATGCGGTCGTCCTCGCAAGCCCTCCGCGACCCCGCCGTGGCCCCCCGCGGCCGCGGCGGTGCCCCTTCACGTGGTGGGAGCCGCCTATATCGAAGCAGCCCCGTCAGTGAAGGGAGACGTTCCATGGTCGCACGGCCTCCCCGGCCATGCTTCCACTTGGCGGAGGTGCTGCTGGAGTTCGTGGTGTGATCGAAGAACCCCGCCAGCTCCTGGCTTCAGCTCTTGTGCTTCTTCACCGGTGAACTACCGGCCACGGGTCTAGGCGGGCTCTAGCTGCAGGTGGACGACTGTTGCAGCAAAGCTTCATGGGTCACGGTCGAGACCTCCATCACTGGCAATGTGGCTTTGGCTCACGGCTGGCAAACGTTTGCCCACGCGCGTGGCCTGGGCAGGCGATGCACCCTCCACTTCAAGTACGATGGCAACGCGACCCTCTACGTGAGGGTGTTCGGAGAAGACGGCTGCCGCGCCGGGTGCTGCCCCAAGGACAACGACGGTGACGAAGTGCTTGGCCTTGGCGACGGTCGGGATGAGAGTGAGGACGATCTCGCGCCCAGCTACGGCGGTTCTCCCTCCGGCGACAGCTCCAGCAGCGGTGGCTACGACCAGCCGCCACGCCGCCGCGCTCGCTTCGAAGGTGGCAGCGGGTCGTCTCGCCGCCGCGCCCCAGTGAAGCGCGAGGAAGGGTCCAACTGAGCTCGGGAGAGTGCCATGGGCCCATCCCCGCGAGCTGCTGCAGGGGCACGCACCACTTTTGTTTCGTTCCTCTTTTCCTTCCCGCACTGAGAGAGACAAGTATGGGGCCCCATGGGGGCATGCAATAAACTATGATTTCCAAATTGTTATGCTGTGTTTATCATTCCCGTGCCACGTTGTAATATCAATGTTTTATATAGGCACGTAGGAAAAACTTAGCTTGAAACGCTTGAAGTAGTTTCCGCCTCGCGAGGCGCGCGTTTCTCAGTACCTGGCGAGGTGGAACTGCAAAAATTTGTTAGGAGATCCAAGCCCTGGTCGCAGGCGCCTCTGGCCACGACCCAGCGCCTCGTATCATGGTACCCGAGGGGCACGGATTGAGAGAGGTGCGCCAGCTTGCGGCTCGAACGAGGGTGCCTCACGAAGAAAAAGGTCAAGATGCCCACGAGGGCACCTGTCCAGCCCCCTCGCGAGGGACGCGCGAGAGAGTACATGTCAAACAGAGAACCGAAGGCAGAAACAGAGGTAGAAGGCAATGGAACAAAATCGGCAAGGAACACCGGAAAGCAAATTTCGATTAAAGAGGGGCGACCCAACTACGGAAAGCAAATGAAAAGCCGCGTCCGGCACCTAGTCTAGTCTTCTTGTCTTCTCACCAGCGCGGAGCTAAGTGCTGCCACTAGGACGTGGGAGGGAGCCCCAGAGGCCCGAGGGCGGCACTCCTGAGACTCCGGGGCGTGTACAGCCCCACTCATTATTACGTGGGAGTGTCACGAGCGGAGACCTTCACAGGCACTGGGCCTTCTTCACAGGCGCTGGGCCTTTCTTCATGGGTAGAACTTCGGGAGGTGCTGGATGTTCCAGGCGTTCTGGATGGGGATCCCGTCCTGCGTCTCCAGGCACGCGGCACTAGGCCTGGAGACATGGGCGACCCGAAACGGGCCCTCCCACATGGGCGAGAGCTTGTGCAGCCCTTCCCTGGAGAGCAGCCGCCTCAGGACGAGATCACCCACCTCGAGCGTCCTGGAGCGGACGATGCGGCAGTGGTACCGCCGCAGGGCCTGCTGGTACCTCGCAGCTCGGAGCGAGGCTTCATAGCGGCGTTCCTCCCCCAGCATGAGATCCATCCCCCACATGGCGTCCTGCTGCGTTTCATCGAACACAAGGACCCATGCAGAGCGATGCCTGACCTCGTGTGGGAGAACCGCTTCTGCTCCGTAAACAAGGAAGAACGGTGTCTCGCCTGTCGCACAGACTGGAGCTCGTCGTGCCAGCCCCTGCCGCAGGCCTCGAGCTTCTTCTTGAAGGTCCTAGTCTTGAGGCCCCTCAAGACCTCCGCGTTGGCGCGTTCGGCTTGGCCATTGCTCCTGGGGTGTGCCACGGAAGCATAGCAGATCTGCGTTCCAAGCTTAGCACAATATGTTTTGAAGAGATTGCTAGTGAACTGTGAGCCGTTGTCGGCAATGATATGGTTAGGGACCCCAAACCGGCTCACGAGACCTCTGATGAATTTGACCGCAGAGCCGGCCGGGATGGTGCGGATGGCTTCTACCTCGGCCCACTTGTTGACTTTATCGATGGCGATGTAGAGGTGGCGGTAGCCCCCAGGCGCTCGAGGGATCGGGCCCAAGATATCCAGCCCCCAGACCGCGAATGGCCATGAGAGTGGGATAGTCTGGAGTCCCTGAGCCGGCTGATGGATCTGCTTGGCGTGGAACCGGCAGGCCTCGCAGGATTTCACCAGCTCAGTCGCGTCGTTGAGTGCCGTAGGCCAGTAGAATCCGCTGTGGAACACCTTGTCGACAAGGGTCCGCGACGACGAGTGGTGCCCGCAGTCCCCGCCGTGTATGTCGGCTAGCAGCTCCTTCCCCTGCTCCCTGGAGATGCAGCGCAAGGAAACGTCATTTGGCCGCTTCCTGTATAACTCACCGTCCTGGATGCAGTATGCCGTGGCCTGTCGGGCCACACGCTCCACGTCCTCCTCCTTTTCTGGCAGCATCCCTTGTGTCAGGTATTCCTTGAATTCCTTGGTCCAGCACCCCTCCTGAGGCTCGAGCGCCAAGAGCAAGCACGCTCCTGAGGTTGACAAGGAGCTGCGAGTCGCCCTTGATGGTGAGACGCTTCTACCTGGCGCGCCAAATGTCGGATTTCGGGTTCCGGCAAAATCTTTGAGGTTCGAACACTGGGGTGCACACGAAGATTTCCCCCTACCAAATCACGCCCTCACCCTCACCGCAATCTCAAAACCTAGCTCGACGAACTCGCAACACAAGGGACATGAGATTTATACTGGTTCGGGCCACCATTGTGGTGTAATACCCTACTCCAGTGTGGTGGTGGTGGATTGCCTCTTGGGCTGAGGATGAACAGTACAAGGGGAAGAACAGCCTCCTGAGGCGAGGTGTTCTTGTGCTTGGCGAGTGTGAGGATGATCTGAATCCGTCCCCTCCTACTGTGGTGGCTAATCCTATTTATAGAGGCCCTGGTCCTCTTCCCAAATATTGAGCGGGAAGGGATGCCACAACGGCCAGTTTGAAGGGGGACAACTAGTACAAGTTATCCTGACAAAAGCGATCTTCGCTTGCCAAAGGCTCTGGTGGTGACGCCGTCTTGGGCTCCACGGTGACCTCCATCCTGCCGTCCTGCTGGTCTTGGTCTCGTTGCACCGATATAGAAACCTTTGCTTGATGCCTCGGTACTCATCGCCTGCGCTTGCCTCCTTAGCACCAAAGAGGAAGCGAGGACACTGTGCGCGCTGGCGCCTGTCTGGCGCCCGCCTGGTCTTGGTCGTCATGGCTTACGAAATTGGAACCTCGCGAGGTTCGCCTTGCCTTGATCTCTCCACCCCTCACGAGCCAGCCTGGTGAGGCCACTCCCGAGGAGATCTTGTGTCGTCCGCCTCGCGAGGGTATTGGGTGTTTGTTGGTGAAGACGTGGCATACTGGGCTGCGGGTAGAGCCACGCCGTGGGCCGCAGGCAGGCAAGTCTGGGGACCCCCGTTCCCAGAACGCCGACCAATAGTATATGCATGCAGCCACTCACCCTTCTCTCCGCTCACATTCTCTTCCCTGACACACAACAGTGTACCATACTGAAAACATGTCAGGTATGACAGATTGTATTTGGTGGTATTAGGACTACCGCACAAAAGAAGCACATAGAAAAAGAAAATGCTAACCTGATCTCAACGCAAGTACATGGTGGATCCAACACCGGTACATCCCGGCTCCGGTAAAATTACTTATTTTATATTTATTCCTGCTTTGTGGTGAAGGACTTTCGTGCTTGTTAAAGAATTATGATGTAGGTTGGGTGGATCGAGGAATTCGTGTAGGAGCAGGGGCACCATGGATCTCACATCTGCTTTTTTGCGGATGGTTGCCTTATCTTTATAAAATTGATGGAAGAAGTGCTTCTTGGCTTAATGAAATATTGGAGGCCTATAGCTATGGGTCAGGACAACGTGCGAATAAGCAAAAGAGCTCAGTGTTCTTCAGTCCGAACATGGGAGCGTCTATGAGGAGAGGGGTCAGAAATGTGTTGCAGATCTTTAGAGAAGACCTCTCTGAAAAGTATCTTGGCCTTCCGACGGCTGCGGGTAGGATTACAGATCAACATTTTGTACACAAAGTGGAGCAATCACGTTCAAGGGTGCAAGAATGGTGTGAGAAAATGATGTCATGTGCGGCAAAAGAGGTACTTTTGAAGTCCGTTATTCAGGCCTTACCGACCTACTCTATGAGTTGTTTCAAGCTTACTAAGGGGTTATGCAAGAAAATAACAACAATTATGTCAAAATACCGGTGGGCTGGATCTTTGGATAAAAGAGGTATGCATTGGATCTTGGGAGAAAATGTCAGTGTTAAAATTCAGAGGTGGCATGGGGTTTCGAGACCTTGAGCTTTTTAATGATTGCATGCTAGCGAAACAAGTGTGGCGACTACAGGATAATCGGGAGAGCCTTTGTGCTCATGTGTTGAAGGGTAGGTACTACCCTAACGATGACTTGCTGCGGACTGCTCGAAGAACGCCTCGCAAACATGGAAAGCTATCATATAGGGGAGATAGGTGCTGAAGGCATGCTTGATCAGAAGGATTGGAGATGGGCGTACTACAGAGATTTGGCATGATCAATGGATACCAGGAACAACATCTATGAAGCCAGTGTGTCGCTTAAGTGATGCGCCGGTTCAATTGGTGTATAATTTGCTGGAGGAAGAAACTGGGAAATGGAACAAGGATCTGGTTCAGTAGCTATTTATCCCACCGGATGCCGAAGCAATAATGAGTTTGCTTAGGCCTCGGGTTGCCATGGGCGATTTCTGGGCATGGGAATGGGAAACATCGGGGATATTTTCAGTCCGGTATGCCTACCGATAGTTTGCCAAGCAGGGTCTACAGAACAACTCATCAGGAGGAGACGATAACTGGAAGGCGTTGTGGAAGCTGGGAGTGCAGTCAAAAATTTGGGTCTTCTGGTGGCGTGTGCTTAAGAACATGTTGCCTACCTTTGGGGAGCGCTGGCGGAGACATGTTATGGAAACATTGTTCTGTCCGATGTGTGGACCCGAGGAGGAAACATTATTTCATGTGCTCATTCAGTGTGATCATGCAAATCTTTTTTGGATGCAACACATGATTTCTTTGGCATTGAGATGCCGCAATTGCACCTAGCTATATGGTCAAGGGATATTCTGGACACAAGTTTGTGTCAAAACATACATCAGTGGCTGTCTCGGTGATGTGGGCTATTTGGTCTAATCGAAACAAGTATGCCCACGAGGAGATTAAGTATCAACCGGCGAATCTATGCAAATCATCCAGGAGTTGTTAGCGGCGCTAGAGGCGTGAGAATCAGATGCACTAGTGTAGAACTGGGTGCGGGTAAGATGGACTCCACCAGAAGCAGGATGGACGAAGATCAACATTGATGGGGCCATTGGAATGCACAACAGGGTAGAAGCCATTGGAGTGGTGGCGCGGGATGATCATGGTTCGGTTCTAGTGGGAAGGCTAACGAAGTATGAATCTATAAAGAAACCGATGGTGATTGAGTCTTTGGCTTGTAGGGATGCCCTAGCTCTTGCCTTAGAGAAGGGTCTCTCGCACGTGATCATAGAGACAGATTGCCAAAATGTGTGCAATCAGTGGATAAATGGAGGTGCTAAATCGGTAGTTGGTCAAGTGTTCAGGGAGATGAAAGCTGATCTCCATCGTTTATAGGGGTTTAAGCTGCAGTTTGTGAGTAGGGTAGCAAACTCGGTAGCTCATACTTGTGCTAGGGAGGCGATGTCTTTGGAAGCGATCTCTTTGGATTTTGATGTAACTAATGTTTATCTGATTGAAGTTGTACAATCAGATTTGATTCCGCCTTCATATTAATAAAGAGCCTTGAAGGTGGTTTCTCAAAAGGATTACTCTTGGAAGGATGCATTCTTCACAGAGCATGCTGCCCTCAAGCCCACTGCGGGAACTTGATGGCTTACCCTAAGAGACTTCAACCAAATCTATCATGCCCCGGACAAAAATAATCTCTAGGTTCAATCTAGTGCTCCTTGAGTATTTTAGAAATTGTTGGACTAATGTGTTTACTAGTGCACATAGAGTAAAATGGTCCTGGACTTATCGAGAAGTTTTGTAAGTGCATCAAGTGCCCCCTTAGTGGTTTTGGAGTATTGACGACAAATAGGTTGAGCAACGAATGAGTTTGTGAGTATACATAGGAGACAGAGTCCGTGAAGACTTGGTTTAACACATGGAAGACGACCCCTAAAAATGAATTTCTTCAAGTGAAGAATTTATTGATGAAATTGGTACGACCTTTGAAGAACTTGATGTAAATATTTTGAAGCTTGAAGACTTTGTTTTCATAGTTTCTTTTCTTCTTTGAGTCATAGGAAAAATAGTACTGTCAAAGGGGGTCTAGATGAATCATATTTCACATTACCATAGTGATGCTCAAACCTATACACAAAAGCCGCTTTGAGTGAAGCATTTGGAAATCTCCAGTGCAGCTGACGCATTTGCTAGCAACAGTGACGAAGTTCATCTGATCGCTGACGAATTTGGTCACGCCGAGGAGTTAGGAGTTCACCAGTGTGTTCTGCCTAAAAGTGAGGAAATCGAGTGCCCTGACGAATTTGAGAGTTCAAATTCCGGCCGTTGCTGTGCCGCGCACCAGCTGTCGAGTGGATCCTTATCCTGACAACGATCGAACCAGAGAAGGGCATCTATGACATTCCATGTCGGGTTGCCCCTAGCCACAACCACTTGTTGGTTGGCTACTCCGAGAGAACTTGACACTTGTCATAAGAGAGCAACCCATCCTCTGACGACCCATCCTCTGACGACTTTGAGAGAATCCTAAGTGAGGAAAACCCCAGAGCCAAAGTGATTAAGCATCACTGAAGAGATTGATCTGTGTGATCCGACGCCTGTTACCTTTGAACACTGTCATTCTTCCAGACGGTTAGGCGTCAAGTTCTAAGTACACTAAGAGTTATTGTGGTGTGCCGGTGAACAAGTCTGTGAAGGTTTTGGGAGTCTACCTTGAAGACCCACGAGTGATCGGACGAGATCTGCGGATCTTAGTTCAAGAGAAATACGGTGAGGACTGTGTGCCCTCTGAGTTGTGACTCAGCCGCCTCAACCAGACGTACAGTTGATGCAGCAACCGAAACTGGGTCTACCAAATTTCATTGTCTTCACCGAGCAAACCTGGTTTCAAATTCCTCAACCCTCTCTTACTTTATTCCGCTGCTGGTGAATTTGTGATCTATGCTCTGAGGAATTGAACTGAATAATTTCATCTCGCTGTCTTTCATTTCCTCAGTTCATTTTCTTCATGTGTGTATGAATGTATGATTGCATGTTCTTCACTCTTATGTATGTTGATTGCATGTACTCTGATTCTCTGATGACTTAGTTTCCCTTGTGTTTCTATTTCTTCACTCTGATCTTCGTCAAATTCCTCAGAGTTTGACGAATTTCTAAAAATCTCCCCTTCATCCCCCCCTCTGGGAGTTAACCTCACTACAAAAAAAGACACATCCGTGACATTTTGGGCCGAACGAAAAAAAATTCTGTCATACATATGACACTTCTATGACGATAATTGTGACAAAACCTGGCATCATCATAGATGTGGTGGGCTCCTACTTCTATGACAAATAATCATGACATAAAATGGGCTTTTCGTCCTGGGCGGGCTGGAGACGCAGCTGCATGACATTCTTTGGGCCGTCCATGACGGAAAAAACCATGGTAGAAGCGAGGGGGAGGAAAATTTCGGGGAGTTCCCGGTTACGGTGGGAGGTCGGGGGCTGAGCGATGCGCGTTTCTCTCGTACACGTACGCGCGTGTGTGCGAGGCGTTGGCTCTAACTGAACCCGAGCGAGGCGTTGGGCTCTAACTGAACCCGAGCGACTGCACTGCAGGCTATGCGTTACTGAACCCGAGCGATCGATCGATGGCTGTTAACTGAACCCGATCGAGCGATTCCTTCGCTACTGCTGCTAACTGAAGCCGATCGATTGGATGAATAGTGAGCGTTGCGGGGGGGGGGGGGGGGGTGGATGAACAGTGAGCGGTGGCGTTGCCTCTGGATGAACAGGACCCCGTGGTGTGGTGGAGGGCTGGATGAACAGTAGACGGTGGAGGGGTGCCCGTGGAGGGGTGGTTGAACAGGACCCCGTGGTGTGGATGGCTGGATGAACAGTAGACGGTGGAGGGGTGCCCGTGGAGGGGTGGTTGAATAGTAGCCGCTGGAGTAACGCGCGGTGGAGGCTGGATGAACAGGAGCCCGTGGAGGCTAGAGGAGGTCGACGGTGGAGATGAACAGTATCCCGTGGAGTCCCGTTTTGCGGTACGCCACACCCCCCCGATGAACAGGACCCCCGTTTCGACCGTAGGAGGTCCGTTTCGTCCGTTTTGCGGTACGCCACACCCCTCCCGATCAACAGGACCCCCGTTTCGACCGTAGGAGGTCCGTTTCGTCCGTTTTGCGGTACGCCACACCCCTCCCGATCAACAGGACCCCCGTTTCGACCGTAGGAGGTCCGTTTCGTCCGTTTTGTGGTACGCCACACCCCTCCCGATCAACAGGACCCCCGTTTCGACCGTAGGAGGTCCGTTTCGTCCGTTTTGCGGTACGCCACACCCCTCCCGATCAACAGGTCCCTGTTCCGAACATAGGAGGTCTGTTTCCTCCGTTCTGCGGTACGCCAGGCCTCGTTTCCATCGCCTGTTCCGTCCAAGCCCTCCCGATGAACACGACCATGCATTCCGTTCCGACCCAGCCGGTTGGCTCCCACGCGTTCCGTTGCCTCCCGATGAACACGACGCATTCCGTTGCCTCCCGATGAACACGACGCATTCCGTTGCCTCCCCATGAACACGACGCATTCCGTTGCCTCCCCATGAATACGACGACGACGCTATTTCTCTGTTCCGACCCAGCCATGTACACGAGCCCTGGCCGTACGTATGCGCGAGTAGGCGTTCGAGACCCTGCCCGTATGTACACATACGTGGCCGTATTTTCTTTCTTGCACCCTGGCCGCTGTACGTACGTGTACATGCTACGTGCGCGCCTCTACTACGACACGTGCGCGCCTATACTACGACATGTGCGCGCCTCTACATCGACCAGTATGTACGTACACGTTCGCGACCAGAATCACAACGCTACGTACGCTTCGACCAGGTGGGTCCCGACTGTCAGGCACTTCCTTGCCTGCGAAGATGTAGCTGGTGGGTCCCAGCAGTCAGGGGGGCGAATCGTTTTGTTTTTTTTGCCCGGACGCACTTCCTTGCGTGCGAAGGTGTAGCTGCTGGGTCCCAGCAGTCAGGGGGCGAATCATTTTTTTTGCCCGGACGCACTTCCTTACGTGCGAAGGTGTAGCTGGTGGGTCCCAGCAGTCGGGGGGCGAATCATTTTTTTTCGGACGCACTTCCTTGCGTGCGAAGATGTAGCTGGTGGGTCCCAGCAGTCATGGGCGAATCGTTTTTTCGTCACACTTCCTTGCGTGCGAAGATGTAGCTCGTGGGTCCCAGCAGTCAGGGGGCGAATCATTTTTTTCGCAAAATACGGTGGCCCGTCCGGTGGGTCCCCGCTGTCAGGTGGAGGAATAATTATTTTGCGCGTAATAAGGAGGCACTTCCTTGCGGCCGCCGTGGACCTAGCTGTCAGCCTCTCCACCTACAGTCCACGTCCGATGGAAGTCATTCCTTGACCATGTTGACCACGCCGCGCCGAGAGCACCAGGGCGGTGGACGACGGAGAGGCCTAGGAAGGGGACAACGCGGAGCCGGGGAAGACGTGGTAGTGGATGCACACGCGGAGAGGAGTATGAGGGTTCACTGGTTCGGCTGCGCTGCCGTCGCCGCAGAATAACAGGGGGTGTGGGTGAGTGGAGGGATAGCCTGGCCAGCGGTGGGAGTAGTAGGGGGCGGTGAGGCCTCCGCGGCAGCACAGCCGGCCACGGGAGGCAGGAGCAGGCAGCACGACCGGCGCTGCTTTGGGCGGCTGGAGCAAGAAGACCAGAGGTTGAAGAAGCACGACGGCCGTTGGATGGACATCGTATGGTCACTGCAACTAGAATAGTTTATATTGACTAAGTTGACAAAGCCCTTGGTACGTCAACTTAGTAGGCCCACAGGTCAGCTTCTGAAACGGTGCGCCCCAGATGTCAGGGGGTGGAATCATTTTTTGGGCGGGTGAAGCTAGAATATCCGAGATTGAAGAAGAAGCACGACATCCGTTGGATGGACATCCAACGGCCACTGCTGCTAGAACCGTGTGTTGACTATAAGTTGACAAAGCCTTGCATACGCGTCAACTCTGTTTTTTAGGGGACACGTCAACTTAGTAAGGCCAGAAGTGTGTGGCAGAGAACTTATAGCCCATTTGAGATTTGTAAGAATGTGTAGCCCATTTTTGAATTCTAATGGAATTTACTACAGCCCATTTACAGTTTGTTAAAAGTACAACCCATTTCAACCAACCGTTCAAAATAGAATTCAATCAAATTTCCCACATTTTGATGGGATCCGAAATATTTTTATCCCGAAATTTCTAGTCAGATTAAATACAAATTCATTATAAATTTATATTACGTAAAAATCCAACGAAACATTGCGCTCGCAACAATTAATGAAATTAAAATTTTCAATATCCAAAAATAATATTTTATAAAGTAATCACGTGTTTGGTGCATTTTTTATAGTTACTGCCCAGTTTTTATAATTACATCCCATTTATTATTTCTTAAAGCCCATTTTCTTGTTAAGCCTAATGCATCCCTCCTAGGAAAGATTTGCCGCCCAGCGGGGCGGAGAATAACAACTTGACCTTGCCTGGGTATTCCTAAAAAAAAGTATAGCTGGGCTAGCCATTTTCAGCTTGAAAAAAATTAATATCTGGGCTGGATATCTGGCCTGGGCTATACGGGCCACAGCCCGCCCAGTTAATACCTGCAGCGATGTTTTCGTTGTTGTTCAGAGGAGAAAAATTAATATCTGGGCTAAACATAAAAAAACTCTGCAATGCTCACACCGCAAAAACACAAATACTGCTCGAGCTGCTTGGTCCCAGCTGTCGGCCGCTTCTTGTGCAATTCTCTCGTTTATTGACTACTACATAGGTTGACAATGGTGTGGGACCATGATGTCAGGAAACCAGGAGGAAGCAAAATAAATTATAGTTATATATATATAATAAGGAGGCACTTGCATACGTGAGGCTATGGACCTGGTGGGTCCCCATTGTCATCCTCTCCAAGTAAAGTCATCTCCTCGCCCGCGCGCGCTTTCCGCCCGAAACAGTCAGCGCCACCCGCCCCGCTTCCCGGTGGAGTCGATTGCTCCACCTTCAAACGACACAAGTGCCGCCCGTCCGTCCATCTGCCGCCCACATTAATGATACGCGGTTGCCGAGGCGGCTACTCCGGCGCCACACGTCCGTCCCTCCGCCCGCCCACCATTGCTATATAAACTGTTGCGCCGGCCATAGCCGCAGTCATCCGCATCTGTTCCCTTTCTCCTGTCCACACCACTACTGCCCACCATGGCTTCCTCGCGCTCCAGCGCTCTTCGGGACGGGCGGACGACGGACCACAAGGAGATGGCAGCCATTGCTGCCGACCGGCTGGCCGGCAGGCAGCCGGAGGACGACGACGTCCCAATGGAGAACATGGTAGTCGACGATCCGGCGCCAACCCCCTCCTCCATGCCATCCTCGCCGGTGCATTGCACCATGACCATCGGCGAGGCCCGTGCCCAATATATGGACAGGGTGAGGCAGATGCGTGAGGAGCAGTTCCGGGAGGCGCAGGCCGACGCCGCCTACAACCACCATCTCCTCCAGGAGCACCTGCAGGCAGAGGAGCAGATCGCCGCAGAGCGGGCGGAGCAGGAGGCGCTGCTCGACTCATACCGCTCCGCCCGCAAGGGCCGCCTTGAGCGCTGGCGGTACCGCATGCGGGTGGCGGAGGCTGCGGCCGCCTACAAAGAGGCTAGCAAAGAGGGCGATGAAGCAGGCGAGGCGCTGTTTGGCGAGACCGAGGACGAGGCAGAGGACAATGCCGGCTCCGACGAGTCCCCGCTCCGCTGGCGTCGATGAGGCCCTGCTCCGCCGAGGCCCCGCGGCGCCAACAACAAGGCAGAGGACACCGCCGGCTCCGCCGAGGCCCCGCCGAGGCCCCGCCCAGCCAACAACGAGATAGAGGACATCGCCGGCTCAGCCGAGGCCCCACCCTGCCAGCAACGTGGGGGAGGATTTCCACCGCTCCGCTGAGGCGCCGCCCGCCGGCAACGAGATAGAGGACATTGCCGGCTCCGCCGAGGCCCCGCCCCGCTGCCAACGAGGCTGCGCCACACAGAAAACGAGGAAGAGTAGAACACGGTAGGTCACCACCGCTCGGGTCCAAGTAAGGCCACCGCTGCTACCCTCCGGTTGAAGCCAAGCTAAGTGGCTTGACCATTGACGGCCGGTTAGCTTCTTGGCGGCGACGTGGAGTCGGAGAGCTGCGCTGGAGAAGAACGCTGCTTCTACTTAACTGCTGGTGCAGTTGGCTGACTGACACGTGGGCCCAACAGGCCACATGTCAGTTACGCAACTGCACCTGCAGTTAAGTCACTGAAGCTTCTGTTCGGCTCAGCGGGACACAGGTGGGTAGCTTCGGTTAATTAATTATACCTCCAACGCACCCCTTTTTAGTTGAAGAATGTATGAAATGTAATGAAATCCGACATGTTTATATGAAATCCGACCGTGTATGAATGAATTTATTTTGATTAGTTCGAATTCCTGTATCACTGGCATTGGATGAACATGCAAAACAATACGTACTAGCATTATTCCCAGGGTGATCACCTCGTTTGCAGCAGTTTCACATGTACTCCCTCCGGTCCTTTCTGGTCGTGCATACAAGTTTTGTCTGCAGTCAAAGTATCTCTACTTTGACCAATCTTATACAAAAAAGTATGCACTTTCACAATGTGCGAAGTAAAAAGGAACAGAAGGAGTACAAAGAGTTTGAGCAGCTTTTTAGCGTTTCTGTACATTGCAATCAAACACACAGGCCTGCCAATTCATAGAGAACATTCAAAACAATCGATGATTATGCATCTCAGCGACTCACATGTCAGAGGCAATATTTACTTCACAACTAAAGAATAAAGAAAAAATTGATCGACGCTGCTGACAGCAAAGGGCGTCCCATTCGAAAATATCAAACGCATGTCTTGCTAAAATCAATGAGCAAAATTTGACAAGGTTGTCCCATTCCAAAATATCAAATGCCTACGATTGTGGAATGGGCAGGGTTTGCCATCAGTTCGGACATTTACATGGCACCTCGTGCTAAATAAACCAGCTGTTCTTTTTGTGCAGTTCCACCAAAATCAACCAAATTCGCGCGTAGCTTGTATGATTTCGCACTTATATGTTGCAACGCCTTGAACTTATCGGCACCTCCTTTCTTGTGGTGGAAATGAATGATTCGATGTATTCATGAACATTTTGTGCAGTTCCCATTGAAATCAAGCTGAGCACCCCTGTTTGCACAAATACAAAAAAGTGATTAGTATAAAGCAAACTGTACTATGAATTGACAGTTTCAACAGGCACATACATGGTCCATGTAGAGCACACTTTTAGAAAAATGGAACTCACCAGAAAGAATCCTAGAACAACATTGTACTCGCGCATCACAGCAAAAAAAAATGGAGATTTGTCAGTCCTTCTGAGCTGAAGTTAGTTTGGTCTTGTGGGGAGTAATGTAACCATCCTTCAACTGCTCCTTCTGATGAGAAGATAGACAGGGCTTCTTCATCCTGGCATAATCGGAACTAGTCACTTCACGTACTCCATATTCTTCTTCAGAGGAAGATGATCCTGTTGTGCAAAGACAAGAGGACTACTAAATGCTAGCATCCCTGTTTGCTCGAAAAAAAGGAAAGGAAATATTTAAATCAGCACAGATGAAGCACTTCTCAAGGACAATACCACTTTTTCATGACAGTATCTAAACAGTAGCACAACACCAATAGAGATGACAAAGCTCAATCATATGGATGAAATCAGTGGGCGAGTACCAACCTTTGTCAGGAGGCTTATTGTGTAGAGCATACAGATGAAGCACTTCTCCCGAACCATCTGTTGCTATCTACGGTGGTGGCCATGCTTACTATATACTCCTCGATTAGTTTAATGTTTCCAACATCTTCTTGTGCAGTTCCACTAAAATATATGGTATCTTCAAAGAAGATCCCTGTTTGCACAAGTAGAGATAATTACATATTACATTAAGAGTGGCATCAAATCAGTGGCAAAACAATTGCTCGTTCCAGCCATAACAATAAATTAAGATGCAAAACTATATCATTACTTGTGTCATCATAGTTCCAGTGCTTCGTTACAGCACCGGGAGTTGATTTTTGTTTTTCTTCCGCTTGTTCTCCCCCTTCATCACTTGGTTCAATAACAGACAAGCTTCGCCTTCAATGTAAGATTTGGCATGTCAATTAGGGAGCACAAGTATAGTACTAAACTTAATTTTTTGATGAAAGTGGCAAAATACAGGCCAGCAGTTGTGAAATATCCTTATCTTACCTCAATGGGATATTACGGTGCACATACAGATTGGAAGTCTTGTCTCTATTTGTGCAGTTCACTAAAATCAAGCAACATTATCATACAACTAGCACAGCATATGAAAGCACACTGCAGAATCATGTGAAAGAAGGCTAGTACTAACCTCTCATGATGCAGAATTCAAACAACTCACAAGAAGAAGATCTGAACCAAATTCGCCTTAACGGATAGGTAGTAAGATCTCCTCTTGTGCAGTTCCACTAAGATCAAGCAATCAAGCAACGTTGTCGGTGTGACATTTTGGTTGAACTGCACAAAACACTCTTAAAACAAAAGTGTTTTGTGCAGTGCAACAAAAGGTCACAATGGCAACGAGGTGAAGTAGATACCCCTGTTTACACATAGGTGCAAAGGAAACAATTAGTGGTCAATAACGCTGGATGACACAGAAGCCAACAAAAAGAAGCATCTACCTTATCTAAATGGGAAAGAAAGCAAGACAGTAGCATTTCTCAAACAGTGGCATTGATTAATATTAACATAGAGATTATATTAACAATAAATTCATTAAACATGTAATTTTGTTTTAACTGTGGCATTGCATCAATTTTCCAGCGGCATTATTAGAGGGTGTTTGTTTACAGGGACATTTTGGTGTAGGGACTAAAAAAACTCCGTGTCAGTCCCATCTAAACCAAACATGAGGGACTTTTAGGGACTAAAAGTGGGCATTTGGGACTAAAGAAAGAAGACCCCGAGGGAGTCTTTTTGGGACTTTTTCCAACAGTTGCCTCTGGCACGCATCGCACCTTGTCTATTAGTTCATTACTAGGGGTAACATGGTCTTTTAGCATGTCATTTAATAACCTCTAGTCCATGTTTAGTCCCTGGAACCAAGCAGGTAGGGACTAGGGAGTTTTTAACCAAACAGGGCCTTAGATTAACAACAGCTAATGAGTTGCACGGGACAGTGGACGCACCAGCACCATGTGCATCTACTGATGTACTGTGGTCATGCACAGTCTGTTGCAACAAAGAACAAACAACCAAGGAGCATATTTGTGTTGGTCCCAGTTTTGTTATCTTTAGACACCTTTCCCTATGTGAGCGCAGCAAATCTAGTCCTGCTCAAACTCTACAACTTTGTCCCTTCCTTTCCTTTTTGAACTAGTACTTTCGCCCCTTCCTTTCCTCTTTGAACCACGTCCTAGATTTATGCGATACAACTTTCCCCACTACTTTCCCCCATTCCTTTCCTCTTTGAACCACGTCCTAGATTCATGCTATACAACTTTCCCCCTTCATTTCCTCTTTGAACCACGTCCTAGATTCATGCTATATACAACTTTTCCCACAACTTTCCCCCACTCCTTTCCTCTTTGAACCACATCCTAGATTCATGGTATACATGCAGCTAGAGCAATGCATGTGGAGTAAGTAAATTATACCTTAAGGTTCTTGGGGCGTGGTTCGGTGGGCGACGGGACAGCAACGAAGAAGAAGGGGTCGGAGGCCCTCCCGCGCCGCCGCTGGGTGGAAAGTGAACAGCTGCGCCGGTAGTCCCTCGCCGACGGCGACAGCGTTAAGCCTCCTTCCCTTCCCGGTGGACGGATCCTGTCGGCTCTTTGAGCAGCAGTGAGGGGATAGAGAGGCCAACGAAGTCTTGTTTAGATCTGGAGAGGGCGAGAGAGTGTGAAGAGAGCAACTACAAGCGCTGAGGCTCCAGCGGGAGAGGGCGAGAGAGTGTGAAGAGAGCAACTACAAGCGCTGAGGCTCCAGCGTGTATATATATACTGGAGAAAGAGTGTGAAGCGTGCAAACCCTAGAAAACATTTTGACCAGTCAAAGAATCCTCCTGGCACAAATTATGCTCAAGTGTAGTTATCGAACCCGAGACCTCAAGTTTGATGAGCGAACAGGCTAACCAGCTACACAACCCTCCCGTTATGTTCAACGAGAGGGAAATAACCTTTTATACATTCCTGCATTCGTGTGACAAGCATGCCGTGTTTTTTGTGTGTGTGTGGGAGTCATTGGGATTTCAATCATAATCATGTCATGTGGCTTTGGTGGTAAGACTATCCACAGTGGTGCAGAAATAATGCAACCTTAGTCACCTTACCTCTCTCCACGTAGTATGTTGGGTCCCACCAGTCAGAGGGTGAAACAAACAAATTAATAAGAAAAATTAAAAGCGCCAGCGGTGTATCTTACCTCACACATCTCGCTACTGCTCGGGAACACTATCCAATTGATCCCTCTGTTCGCTCACATACTATTTTAAGTGAATCCTTATTATAACATGCACACAAATTTTGGGCACTTGTATTCGACTTAAGTCAGTGTGCCACCGTATCTCGTATACTTACTACTCCCTCCATCTAGGTGTAATAAGTCACGTTAGAAGGTGCAACGGGACCAAGGTGCGTGCGTGTGCGTGTGTGTGTGTTTAACAGCATGTGTGTGTTAGAGAGAGCGATAGATCGACCTACTCCTACAGAGAGATGTTGTGTAGTGTACGATTTTAGCTGCGAGAGTCAGTGCATCCTCTCGTTTCCGGGCGTGTCCGGTAGGGACATGCAGACAGCTGCCACGCCCGCTCCTGACCAGCCTGGCCCACCCAAAGCCCCTCCATCACCCACGCGCGCTTCCCGCCCGAAACGGTCAGCGCCGCTCCAAAGAATCGGTGCCGCATTCATGCCCGGGCAGAGCGGACGCGACCTCTCACTGGCACAAGAGTGATGGTTGCTTCGTCCGTCCAACTTACTGCTGGGTCTATGTGATTTGACGGCTCATTGATCTTTATTACTGAGGTGGTAGGACTGCTGGATGTCCCACGCTTTCGGCGAAAGGAGGTACTACTACTAGATTACAATTTTCTCCATTCTTACAGCGGAGGCGTGCAAGAGCAGTGAAAACACGCAGGCTCAGTGATTACATGGCCCACCTCACACTATCACCGTGCGACACCTAACTCTTTACATAGTACTCCCTCCGTTCCTAAATATTACTAGATGAGTCCCCGCGCATTGTCGCGGAACAGCGATATATCTCTCTGCGCAAAATTATCGATTTCATAGAACTAAAAAAACTCTATAACCACATGACAAATGTGGTAGCCAAAATAAATAAACTCCCATCATCATTTAGATCATCCCACGTAAGGAAAAAAGATCAGCCAACTCCTACTGCATAATGGGATTATATTTTTCTTTTTGACATGTTAATGGGACTTAAAAGCTCACTTACATGCATGCTACCGGTGCATGCTTGCATGCAGACATGTTGATGTGATTTAAAACCCACTCACTATTGGAAATATGCCCTAGAGGCAATAATAAATGGTTATTATTATATTTCTTTGTTCATGGTAATTGTCTATTGTTCATGCTATAATTGTATTGTCCGGAAATCGTAATACATGTGTGAATACATAGACCACAACGTGTCCCTAGTAAGCCTCTAGTTGACTAGCTCGTTGATCAACAGATAGTCATGGTTTCTTGACTATGGACATTGGATGTCATTGATAACGGGATCACATCATTAGGAGAATGATGTGATGGACAAGACCCAATCCTAAGCATAGCATAAAAGATCGTGTAGTTTCGTTTGCTAGAGCTTTTCCAATGTCAAGTATCTTTTCCTTAGACCATGAGATCGTGCAACTCCCGGATACCGTAGGAGTGCTTTGGGTGTGCCAAACGTCACAACGTAACTGGGTGACTATAAAGGTGCACTACGGGTATCTCCGAAAGTGTATGTTGGGTTGGCACGGATCGAGACTGGGATTTGTCACTCCGTGTGACGGAGAGGTATCTCTGGGCCCACTCGGTAATGCATCATCATAATGAGCTCTATGTGACTAAGGCGTTAGTCACGGGATCATGCATTGCGGTACGAGTAAAGAGACTTGCCGGTAACGAGATTGAACAAGGTATTGGGATACCGACGATCGAATCTCGGGCAAGTAACATACCGATTGACAAAGGGAATTGCATACGGGATTGATTGAATCCTCGACACCGTGGTTCATCCGATGAGATCATCGTGGAACATGTGGGAGCCAACATGGGTATCCAGATCCCGCTGTTGGTTATTGACCGGAGAGGCGTCTCGGTCATGTCTGCATGTCTCCCGAACCCGTAGGGTCTACACACTTAAGGTTCGGTGACGCTAGGGTTGTAGAGATATGTGTATGCGGAAACCCAAAAGTTGTTCGGAGTCCTGGATGAGATCCCGGACGTCACGAGAGGTTCCGGAATGGTCCGGAGGTGAAGAATTATATATAGGAAGTCCAGTTTCGGCCACCGGGAAAGTTTCGGGGGTTACCGGTATTGTACCGGGACCACCGGAAGGGTCCCGGGGGTCCACCGGGTGGGGCCACCTATCCCGGAGGGCCCCATGGGCTGAAGTGGGAAGGGAACCAGCCCCTAGTGGGCTGGGCGCCCCCCCATGGGCCTCCCCCCATGCGCCTAGGGTTGGGAACCCTAGGATGGGGGGACTTCCCACTTGCCTTGGGGGGCAAGGCACCCCCTTCCCCCCTTTGGCCGCCGCCCCCCACCCTAGATGGGATCTGGCCGGTGCCCCCCTCCCAGGGGGCCTATATAAAGGGGGGGGGAGGGAGGGCAGCAACCTACAGCCTTGGGCGCCTCCCTCCTCCCCTGCAACACCTCTCTCTCTCTCTCTCTCTCTCTCGCAGAAGCTCGGCGAAGCCCTGCCGGAGACCCGCTACATCCACCACCACGCCGTCGTGCTGCTGGATCTCCATCAACCTCTCCTTCCCCCTTGTTGGATCAAGAAGGAGGAGACATTGCTGCACCGTACGTGTGTTGAACGCGGAGGTGCCGTTCGTTCGGCACTCGGTCATCGGTGATTTGGATCACGGCGAGTACGACTCCGTCATCCACGTTCATTGGAACGCTTCCGCTCGCGATCTACAAGGGTATGTAGATGCACTCCTTTCCCCTCGTTGCTAGTAGACTCCATAGATGCATCTTGGTGAGCGTAGGAAAATTTTAAATTATGCTACGATACCCTACAGTGGCATCATGAGCCAGGCCTATGCGTAGTTACTATGCACGAGTAGAACACAAAGCAGTTGTGGGCGTTGAGTTTGCCAATTCTTCTTGCCGCTACTAGTCATTTCTTGTTTCGGCGGCATTGTAGGATGAAGCGGCCCAGACCGACCTTACACGTACGCTTACGTGAGACAGGTTCCACCGACTGACATGCACTAGTTGCATAAGGTGGCTAGGGGGTGTCTGTCTCTCCTACTTTAGTCGGAACGGATTCGATGAAAAGGTTCCTTATGAAGGGTAAATAGAAATTGGCAAATCACGTTGTGGTCATACGTAGGTAAGAAAACGTTCTTGCTAGAAACCTACAAACCACGTAAAAACTTGCAACAACAATTAGAGGACGTCTAACTTGTTTTTGCAGCAAGTGCTATGTGATGTGATATGGCCAGAAGATGTGATGATATATGTGATGTATGAGATTGATCATATTCTTGTAATAGGAATCACGACTTGCATGTCGATGAGTATGACAACCGGCAGGAGCCATAGGAGTTGTCTTTATTATTATGTATGACCTGCGTGTCATTGAATAACGCCATGTAATTTACTTTACTTTGTTGCTAAACGCGTTAGCCATAGAAGTAGAAGTAATCGTTGGCGTGACGACTTCATGAAGACACAATGATGGAGATCATGATGATGGAGATCATGGTGTCATGCCGGTGACGAAGATGATCATGGTGCCCCGAAGATGGAGATCAAAGGAGCATAATGATATTGGCCATATCATGTCACTATTTGATTGCATGTGATGTTTATCATGTTTTTCCATCTTATTTGCTTAGAACGACGGTAGTAAGTAAGATGATCCCTTATAATAATTTCAAAAAGTGTTCACCCTAACTGTGCACCGTTGCGAAGGTTCGTTGTTTCGAAGCACCACGTGATGATCGGGTGTGCTAGATTCTAACGTTCGAATACAACGGGTGTTGACGAGCCTAGCATGTACAGACATGGCCTCGGAACACACGCAATACACTTAGGTTGACTTGACGAGCCTAGCATGTACAGACATGGCCTCGGAACACGGAGGACCGAAAGGTCGAGCATGAGTCGTATAGAAGATACGATCAACATGGAGATATTCACCGATCTTGACTAGTCCGTCTCACGTGATGATCGGACACGGCCTAGTTAAACTCGGATCATGTTTCACTTAGATGACTAGAGGGATGTCTATCTGAGTGGGAGTTCATTAAATAATTTGATTAGATGAACTTAATTATCATGAACTTAGTCTAAAATCTTTACACTATGTCTTGTAGATCTAATGGCCAACGTTGTCCTCAATTTCAACGCGTTCCTAGAGAAAACCAAGCTGAAAGATGATGGCAGCAACTATACGGACTGGGTCCGGAACCTGAGGCTGATCCTCATAGTAGCCAAGAAAGATTATGTCTTAGAAGCACCGCTAGGTGATGCACCAATCCCACAGAACCAAGACGTTATGAACACTTGGCAGCAGCGTGCTGATGATTACTCCCTCGTTCAGTGCGGCATGCTTTACAGCTTAGAACCGGGTCTCCAAAAGCGTTTTGAGAAACATGGAGCATATGAGATGTTCGAGGAGCTGAAATTGGTTTTCCAAGCTCATGCCCGGGTTGAGAGATATGATGTCTCCGACAAGTTCTTCAGCTGTAAAATGGAGGAGAACAGTTCTGTTAGTGAGCACATACTCAGAATGTCTGGGTTGCATAACTGCTTGTCTCAGCTGGGAGTTAATCTCCCGGATGACGCGGTCATTGACAGAATCCTCCAGTCGCTTCCACCAAGCTACAAGAGCTTTGTGATGAACTACAATATGCAGGGGATGGAAAAGACCATTCCTGAGGTATATTCGATGCTGAAATCAGCGGAGGTGGAGATCAGAAAAGAACATCAAGTGTTGATGGTGAATAAAACCACTAAGTTCAAGAAGGACAAGGGTAAGAAGAACATCAAGAAGGACGGCAAGGGAGTTGCCGCGCCCGGTAAGCCAGTTGCCGGGAAGAAGTCAAAGAATGGACCCAAGCCTGAAACTGAGTGCTTTTATTGCAAGGGAAGTGGTCACTGGAAGCGGAACTGCCCCAAATATTTAGCGGACAAGAAGAAGGCCGGCAACACCAAAGGTATATGTGATATACATGTAATTGATGTGTACCTTACCAGTACTCATAGTAGCTCCTGGGTATTTGATACCGGTGCGGTTGCTCATATTTGTAACTCAAAACAGGAACTACGGAATAAACGGAGACTGGCGAAGGACGAGGTGACGATGCGCGTCGGGAATGGTTCCAAGGTCGATGTGATCGCCGTCGGCACGCTACCTCTGCATCTACCCACGGGATTAGTTTTGAACCTCAATAATTGTTATTTAGTGCCAGCTCTGAGCATGAACATTGTATCTGGATCTCGTTTAATTCGAGATGGCTACTCATTTAAATTCGAGAATAATGGTTGTTCTATTTATTTGAGAGATATGTTTTATGGTCATGCCCCGCTGGTCAATGGTTTATTTTTGATGAATCTCGAACGTGATGTTACACATGTTCATAGTGTGAATACCAAAAGATGTAAAGTTGATAACGATAGTCCCACATACTTGTGGCACTGCCGCCTTGGTCACATTGGTGTCAAGCGCATGAAGAAGCTCCATGCAGATGGACTTTTGGAGTCTCTTGATTACGAATCATTTGACACGTGCGAACCATGCCTCATGGGTAAGATGACCAAGACTCCGTTCTCCGGAACAATGGAGCGAGCAACCAACTTATTGGAAATCATACATACCGATGTGTGCGGTCCAATGAGTGTTGAGGCTCGTGGAGGATATCGTTATGTTCTCACTCTCACTGATGATTTAAGTAGATATGGGTATGTCTACCTAATGAAACACAAGTCTGAAACCTTTGAAAAGTTCAAGGAATTTCAGAGTGAAGTTGAGAATCAATGTGACAGGAAAATAAAATTTTTACGATCAGATCGTGGTGGAGAATATTTAAGTCACGAATTTGGTACACACTTAAGGAAATGTGGAATAGTTTCACAACTCATGCCGCCTGGAACACCTCAGAGAAATGGTGTGTCTGAACGTCGTAATTGCACTCTATTGGATATGGTGCGATCTATGATGTCTCTTACCGATTTACCGCTCTCATTTTGGGGCTATGCTTTAGAGACTGCCGCATTCACTTTAAATAGGGCTCCGTCGAAATCCGTTGAGACGACACCGTATGAATTATGGTTTGGGAAGAAACCTAAGCTGTCGTTTCTAAAAGTTTGGGGATGCGATGCTTATGTCAAGAAACTTCAACCTGAAAAGCTCGAACCCAAGTCGGAAAAATGCGTCTTCATAGGATACCCTAAGGAAACTATTGGGTATACCTTCTACCTCAGATCCGAAGGCAAGATCTTCGTTGCCAAGAATGGGTCCTTTCTGGAGAAGGAGTTTCTCTCGAAAGAATTGAGTGGGAGGAAAGTGGAACTTGATGAGGTGATAGTCACCCCTTCCGAACCGGAATGTAGCGCAGCGCGAGAAAATGTTCCTGTGGTGCCTACACCGACTGGGGAGGAAGTTAATGATGATGATCATGAAGCTTCGGATCAAGTTACTGAACTTCGTAGGTCCACAAGGACACGTTCCGCACCAGAGTGGTACGACAACCCTGTCCTGGAAATCATGTTGTTAGACAACGGTGAACCTTCGAACTATGAAGAAGCGATGGCGGGCCCGGATTCCGACAAATGGCTAGAAGCCATGAAATCCGAGATAGAATCCATGTATGAAAACAAAGTATGGACTTTGACTGACTTGCCCGATGAGCGGCGAGCCATAGAAAACAAATGGATATTTAAGAAGAAGACGGACTGTAACATCCCAAATTTTCAATTTGGAATGTTATACATAGATCATCATTGCATATCATGTTTTGTTGCATTTTGACAAATCCTCGATAAATCCTAAGCAACTCAAGGACCCTCGGAGAGAGTTGGGGATTTTCTCGAATTTTCAAATTTGATTTTCCAACGAGGATTGTGGTTTTAATTATTTTTCTCTCCGGAAAAATATTTCATGTTAAAATAAACGAGAGGAGAAAATATGACTTCTCCAAAACATTTGAAATACGGGAGGAAAAATGTTAAAATCATTATTTGGAATTTATTTGCAATTTTTATTGCATTAAAAATATTGCATATTTTCAAAATATTTATATTGATTTATAAAAATGTTCACCCTATTCTAGATTTTTTAACTAGACGGGGAAAATTTATTTCATATTTTTCTGATTTTTATTTATTTTTCTACGCAATATTTTCAGCGGAACTTATTTAAAAAAAAAAACTACGCGACGCCCGACCGGGCCGAAGCCCCGCCGAGCGCCGGCCCGCCCGCGCTCTCCTCTTCCCGCACGACGCCGACCGCCGCCGGAGTCCGCCGCCCGCACGCCGCCCCGGCCGCCCCCTTCCCCAAGCACCGGAACCCCCCCTCCTTAAATACCGCACCCCCCCTCTCTTTCCTCACCGCCGCCGCCGCCGGAACCCCTCATCGCCGCCGCCCGCATCTCGCCCGCCGCCGCCGCCGGTTGCCTTGCCCGCCGCCGCCGCCGGAAGCCCTGGAGCCGCCGCCCCTCGTCGCCGCACCCCTCCCCGAGCCCCGAGCCGCCGCCAAGCCCCGCGCCCGCCGGAGCCCGCCCGTCGAGGTACTGCCGCCGGCCGTTTTCCGTCGTTGCCGGTTTTCTGTAAAAAAAACCCTTTTGTTTTAAGAAAAAAACCCTAGATCGGTTTTTTTTTCGGTTTTATTATTTTGCGAGCGTTCACCGAACCGTTCGTTTTAACGAACGTGTTCGTCGGTTTTTCTCTGTTAACGAACGTCCGTTATTTAACCGTTCGTCCGTTTTTCTTTTTCGTCGGATTTTTTTCTGCGATTATCTCAGATTCGATTTCTGATCGAATCTTCGATTCTGTTTGACTTCTCGCTCGTTTATCGGAATCAGGTGATTCAAGCGCCTAGAGTTTCGTCTCGAAATTCTCTTTCCGATTAATCTACTCAAACAAGTTTTTGCTACAGTAAAATTTGACCTAGATCCAGATTAGCAAACGAAGTTTCTTTCTTTCGCCGTTTGACTTTCGTTGTTTCTTTTGAGATTGATTCTTTTTGCAAACCGGAGTTCTTAAGTTGAACTTTCTGGTTGGATCTTTCATTCGAGTTTTACCTGTGCATTAGATGAGTACTGATTGTATGCTTGTTTGTTTGCGATAGAGTACCCGGAGTGTGCCGCTTGTTACTTCGACTCGCTAGGTTTTGCGGATCATCAGCAAGGCAAGTAACACTTTGATCATATTCCGTTCATACCCAGTTTTTATTGCATTAGATCTGTTTTCCTCACACATTGCATGATTAGTATCTAAATAAACTGTGGGTATTGGGAAGTAGTTGAGGTAGTACCTATTACCTGTTTCATTTATCAAACCCTTGGGAGTTACTTCTACGTTGCTTTTATTATTGCCATGCTATGCTCGTAGACGTGGATTGGGTTTGAGAGATATTCATGACAGATGTGAGATGTTTATTAATGGTTCAACTTAAGGTGGCAACTAAAACTCACATCTGGGTGGATTGAGGCACCTGGAGAACCCAGTGTTGTCTGTATGTATAAGGACCGCCACCCAGGCTCAAAGGGATCATAAGATTATTCATGCTAGAAACTTCCGTGTGCAGCCACAAGCTATTATGGGCTCTAGCATAGTTGAGTAGGTTACATGATCTCTTGAAGAGGTGGGCTAGCAGATGTAGGGGAAAGTAGGTGTAACTGTCCATCCAGAGTAAAGAGTGATTGTTTCTGAAAGACTGTGTCTCGGTCATCCGTTTCTCAAACATCATGTAGTGCGAGAATCAAGCGGAGGCGATCGAGTCTTGTGGGGAAAAGTGCACAAACCTCTGCAGAGTGTACAAACTGATCATGATTAGCCGTGTCCCCGGTTATGGACAACTTGAGTATCTAGTACCTGGATTATCATTTGAATCTCATCACCGTGATACTTATAATTAATTTTGTTGGGTTAATGATGACACTTAATTGGGATTGATTTGGAGGTACCTTCTCAATGTTTCAACCACCACGATAGTTAAAAAAAATTTATTCCTTTGCAGTAGGATAAAATTGGCTTTTCGCAAAACTGTAACCATAGAGCCTTCCACCAGCCGTATATGCATATAGTATAGCATTATTTTTTTTGCTCTCTATGTGTTACTTTGCCAGCATATTCTATGTGCTGACCCGTTTTCGGGCTGCAACGTTTCATGTTGCAGACTTTTCAGACGACGAGTAAGGTGCCTTAGGTCATGGTCTTATACTCAGTGATGCCGCTGGAGTTGATGGACTCACTTATCTTCCAAGTCTTCCGCTGTTATCGTTATTAGATGGCCTTAAGCCATGTTATCATACTTTCTTCGGAGATATTCGATGTAATAAGTGTGTGATTGCTACTCTGTTATAAATCCTCCATTTGTACTGTGCGTGTCAGCATTACTGATCCAGGGATGACACTGGTGCACAGCAGCACAGGCCATTTGAGGTCTGGTCGCTACAAAGTTGGTATCAAAGCACACGCTGACTATAGGACACGACCACTAAGCTTAAGCCCTAGAAAGCTTATCTCTTCTCATTTCTGACCCCTCTCCACCTTCTACTCTTTTAGGAATGGCGAATGCAAGGAGCAAGTTCATGCAACCAGATGAAGATACGCCGTTTGGTCGACACTTGAAGGAAGTCACCAAGTACTTGAACATAGGAATACCAAGCGTCACCGGAACCTACAACGCCACATTACCTGAAGAGGAGAGTTGGAAGATTCAAGTTATCATTCCAGGAAGGATGTTTAGTGCCATGAGATTGGTTTTCGAAGCACCAACTTGGAGTTTAGGGAAGAGCATGGCCGCACACATCGCCATGGGACGCATTGGAGAAGTCTATCACCAGGAGCTTAAGGATACAATCTACCAAATTTGTGGACGTCGAGACGCGCAATGGGAGATGATCAAGACCAAGAAGGATGGATCAGTTGCAGCTTTCATCCAGGAGCAGAACCAACATATTCGACGCCAGGAGAATCAGATGTGCACGGACAAGGAAGAACTGAAGAAGGCATTCACGAAGATCAAGGAACTCCAAGAAGAACTCAAGGCTACACGCGAAGATTACTTGGAGGAAATCAACGCGCTAGTAGGGAAGATTGACGACCTGGAGAATAAGATTGGAGCATTCGTGGGAAATCCAGTGCCAAAAGCAGAAGTCAACGAATGCACTTGTCCGGATAACTACATCATCATCGACGACACCGACTCGGAACCAAGTGAAGACGAATGGATTGATGAAGCTGGAGCAGACATCATGGAGTCTTCAACGGATCAGAATTTTTAGTAGACCACTATATCAGTAGTAGTTTTCCCCCATTTAGTAGTATAGTTCAAGCACTTTGTAACGCTAGTTAGATCGAGTGTTTTGCCTTGTTTGGATTGATTGAGTGATATTGATTGTATTTGTCTCATGAGCATATGGGTAGTGTTTTCTCTCTAGACCTCATTCTACTCTTAACTCTCGTCTTTTCTAAACCTATCAGATGCCTCCGAGACGCGACACCGGATTTGTTTTCCCGCCAGAGATCACTCAGTTGATTCAGCAACAGAATGCCCTGATGCAAGTGTTAGTTCAGAACCAAGGCAACAACAACAACAACAACCCACCGCCACCACCACCTGTTGACCACTTAGCCCGTTTCTTAAGGCTAAACCCGCCGGTGTTTTCTAGTAGCACCGAGCCGATTGTAGCAGATGATTGGCTCCGCAAAGTTGGAAGGGAGTTGACCACTGCAGGATGCATAGATGCGGAAAGAGTGCGTTTTGCCGCACATCAGCTTGATGGACCCGCAGCATCATGGTGGGAGAATTATACAGCCACGCACCCTATGGACACTGTCACATGGGACCAGTTTCAGCAAGCTTTCCGAACAGCTCATGTTTCAGCAGGAGCTATGGCTATGAAGAAGCGTGAGTTTCGCAACCTACGCCAAGGAGGATGCACCGTAGGCCAGTATGTGGAGGATTTCAGTAAGTTAGCACGTTATGCACCAGATGACGTTGCTACAGATGCTGCCAAGCAGGAGAAATTCTTGGAAGGACTGAATGATGAACTGAGTATGCAGTTGATGGTAGCAACCTTCAACAACTACCAGGAGTTGGTAGATAGAGCTCTCATGATTGAAGGGAAGCAGCAGCAGATTGAAAACCGTAAGAGGAAGTATGGACAAGGGAAGTACAATTCTGGAGCCCAGCAGAAGCCCCGTTTTACCCCGAAGCCGGGAGGACAGTTTCAGCATACCCATGGAGGAGGTAGCTCGCACAACCAGAATGGCTCCAAAAATGGTAATGGGAATGGAGGAGGAAACGGACAGAACCGCACCAACCCATCTACCCCAACCAAGAGAGATCTAAGTCACATTACTTGTTTCAAGTGCCAGAAGACGGGACATTATGCTACTGATTGTCCCGAAGCCCAAAATGGAAATGGCAATGGAAGCTCTGGGAAGAAGCCAAACCCGTTCAACAAAGGACATGTGAACCACGTGAGCGTGGAGGAGGTTGAAGCTCAGCCTGATGCAGTAATAGGTAAGTTTTGGGTTAAGTCATTTACTGCAACCGTTCTTTTCGATACTGGTGCATCACATTCATACATATCAAGGGGATTCGTGAATAAGTTTAAGATGTCCACCAAAGTTCTCAGAGACCCTATGTTAGTAACCTCGCCAGGAGCAGAGTATATGGCCACCCAAGGATGTTTTCAGATACCACTGGCCATTGGTAGGCATGTTTTCCCCTCAGACCTCATTGTTTTGGAATCGCAAGGTTTGGATGTGATTTTGGGAATGGATTGGCTATCGTTGTATGGAGGAAACATCGATTGTGCCAGCAAGACTATTTTGCCTACCACCCCGGAAGGAAAAAGGATCAAGTATGTATCCCGGCATATGCCGAAGAAGACTCAAGTGAATTCCTTATCAGGAGTTGTACAGGAGGAAGTACCAGTGGTGAAGGATTATCCGGATGTATTTCCAGAAGAGTTGCCAGGCATGCCACCAGATAGAGACATTGAGTTTTTGATTGAACTTTTGCCAGGCACAGGGCCAATATCTAAGAGACCGTACAGGATGCCCGCAAAGGATTTGGAGGAAATAAAGAAGCAGATCAAGGAGTTATTGGATAAAGGCTATATTTGCCCAAGTTCGTCACCTTGGGGATCACCAGTACTTCTAGTGGAGAAGAAAGATGGATCACTAAGGATGGTTGTTGATTACCGAGGATTGAATGAAGTGACCATCAAAAACAAGTACCCACTGCCGATGATCAATGATTTGTTTGACCGCTTGCAAGGAGCTAAAGTATTTTCCAAGATCGATCTACGATCAGGATACCATCAGTTAAAGATTCGAGAGCAGGATATACCTAAGACGGCATTTACCACCAGATATGGATTGTATGAGTATACCGTTATGTCATTTGGACTGACTAACGCACCAGCCTATTTCATGAACCTGATGAACAAAGTGTTCATGGAGTTTTTGGATAAGTTCGTCGTGGTATTCATTGATGATATCTTAATCTTTTCCAAGGATGAAGAAGAGCATGAGGAGCATTTTGCGATTGGTACTTGAGAAGCTCAGAGAACATCAGTTATATGCCAAGTTTAGCAAATGTGAGTTTTGGTTGAAGGAAGTTGGATTCCTTGGACATGTTATTTCTCGAGAAGGAATAGCAGTAGACCCTGCCAAGGTTGACACAGTGACAAGTTGGGAATCACCCATGACAGTTGGAGAAATCCGGAGTTTTCTTGGACTTGCAGGATACTACCGGAGATTTATCGAGAAATTTCTCAAAGATTGCTAAGCCCATGACTGAGTTATTGAAGAAGGACACCAAATTCAATTGGACTGAGGAATGTGAAGCTAGTTTCCAAGAGTTGAAGAAACGATTGGTTACATCACCAGTGTTGATTCTGCCAGATCAACGCAAGGATTATGAAGTTTATTGCGACGCTTCTCGTCGAGGACTTGGAGCAGTGCTTATGCAGGAAGGAAGAGTTGTGTCGTATGCTTCACGACAACTTAAACCCCATGAGAAGAATTATGCTACGCATGATTTGGAATTAGCAGCCGTGGTGCATGCTTTGAAGACATGGAGACATTTTTCTCATCGAAAACCATTGTGAAGTGTACACGGATCACAAGAGTTTGAAGTACATTTTCACGCAGAAGGAGTTAAACCTCAGACAGAGGAGATGGTTGGAGCTCATTAAAGATTATGATATGAGACTGCATTATCACCCTGGAAAGGCTAACGTAGTAGCAGACGCGTTGAGCCGCAAGAGTCATGTCAACACCCTCATGACAGGAGAGTTACCTCAGGAGTTAGCCGAGGACCTTCGTGAGCTATGTTTGGAGATAGTCCCAAGAGGCTATTTAGCGACATTGGAGATTCAGTCTACCTTGATGGAAAGGATTAGAGAAGCTCAGAAGACAGACAAGGAGATTGAAGAGATAAAGGAGAAGATGAGCAAAGGAAAAGCCAAGGGATTTCGTGAGGATGAGCACGATACCTTATGGTTCGAGGACCGCGTATATGTACCAAATGATCCGGAGATCAGGAAGTTGATTTTGCAAGAAGCCCATGATTCACCATACTCGATTCACCCAGGGAATACCAAGACGTATTTGGATTTGAAGAATATTTTCTGGTGGACCGGAATGAAGAAGGATATTGCGGAGTATGTAGCAGTTTGTGATGTATGTCAGAGAGTGAAGGCAGAGCATCAGAAGCCAGCAGGATTGCTGCAACCATTGCTGATACCCGAATGGAAGTGGGATAAAATAGGCATGGATTTTATCACAGGATTACCCAGGACTCGTTCAGGCTATGACTCGATATGGGTTGTAGTCGACCGTTTGACGAAAGTGGCTCATTTCATTCCAGTGAAGACCACTTACACCAGTGCTAAGTTGGCTAAGATATACATGACCAGGATCGTATGTTTGCATGGAGTTCCGAGGACCATTGTATCAGACAGAGGAACCCAATTTACCTCGAAGTTTTGGAAGCAGTTACATGAAACATTGGGAACCAGGCTGGAATTCAGTACAACATTTCACCCACAGACAGATGGACAGACCGAGAGAGTCAACCAGATTTTGGAGGACATGTTGAGATCTTGTGCACTAGATTATGGATCTAGTTGGGACGACAATTTGCCATATGCGGAGTTTTCTTATAACAACAGTTATCAAACTAGTTTGAAGATGGCCCCTTTCGAAGCTTTGTACGGAAGGAGGTGTAGAACACCGTTGTTATGGGACGAAGTGGGAGACCGTCAGTTGTTTGGACCAGATTTGATTAAGGAGTCTGAACAGAAAGTGAGATTGATTCGCGATAGGCTCAAGGTAGCCCAGTCCAGGCAGAAGAGTTATGCTGATTCTAAACGAAAGGAGACAGTTGACGAAGTCGGAGACAGAGTGTATCTTCGAGTATCACCACTTCGAGGAGTGAAGCGTTTTGGAGTTAAGGGAAAGTTAGCGCCCCGTTTTATCGGACCATACAGAGTTTTGGAACGTATGGGAGAAGTTGCTTACAAATTGGAATTGCCCGAAGGATTGTCTGGAGTACATGATGTATTTCATGTTTCGCAGTTGAAGAAGTGCCACGCAGAGATGGCTGAGATACCACTGAGAGATACTGTGCCACTGGAAGCGTTTCCGTTGGAAAGTGATTTGACCTATGAGGAGAAACCAGTCAAGATTCTTGAGTATGCCACTCGAGTTACCGCAGCAAGGTTATCAAGTTTTGCAAAGTTCAGTGGAGTCACCACACAGAGGATGAAGCCACCTGGGAGCGAGAGGAAGATCTACGGAAAAACCACTCCCACCTGTTTTCTAGCCAATCCGAATCTCGAGGGCGAGATTCATCTTAAGGGGGGTAGGTTTGTAACATGCCAAAATTTCAATTTGGAATGTTATACATAGATCATCATTGCATATCATGTTTTGTTGCATTTTGACAAATCCTCGATAAATCCTAAGCAACTCAAGGACCCTCGGAGAGAGTTGGGGATTTTCTCGAATTTTCAAATTTGATTTTCCAACGAGGATTGTGGTTTTAATTATTTTTCTCTCCGGAAAAATATTTCATGTTAAAATAAACGAGAGGAGAAAATATGACTTCTCCAAAACATTTGAAATACTGGAGGAAAAATGTTAAAATCATTATTTGGAATTTATTTGGATTTTATTTGCAATTTTTATTGCATTAAAAATATTGCATATTTTCAAAATATTTATATTGATTTATAAAAATGTTCACCCTATTCTAGATTTTTATTTATTCAAATAGAGAAACGAATTCAAATTTAGTTCATATTGAAGCGGTAGTATATACGTTCGGAATGCACTAAAACGTTCATTTGAGTAGTAGGTTGCATGCATTATACACGTAGCGAAATATTTTAATTGAACATAACATGAATTCAAAGTTTTGAATGACATTTGTAGTGCGCATTGATTTGGTACAATACACGTTAGGCTTGTCCGGAAATTTCAACCCGCGCCTTGTTAGCCCGAAATATTTAAGATATATCTTTGTCTCGTTGTGCTCCGACAACTCCCTCCATCTCAACCCGCGCCTTGCTATTCCGAAATTACAACGCGCGTGAAAACTCCCACCTCCTGTGAAATCCTGACACGCGAAATGCCCGTGGTACCCCTGAACCGAAAGAACCGCCTCAAATCGGTGGGGGTACTTTCGTAACTTACCCCACATTTCGGAAAAGCGCGTCTCTAAGCCATGGTTCCCCACTGCCATCCCATCCGCCCACCCATTCATACACCGAGGCCGCGAAAACCCGCGACGAAACCCCACACCCTGCTCCGTCCGCCACCCAGCCGGAGCCTCTTCCCCGACGACGTCGTCCACATCAACACCTCAACGTCCCTCATCCACCGTACCGGATGAGGATCCGTCGTCGATCTCATCGTCCCGCCGGTTCAGCCACCCCGTCCTCCACCTCCACCCCGTACTGGATGAGGATCCGTCGTCGATCTCATCGTCCCGCCGGTTCAGCAACCCCGTCCTCCACCTCCAAGGAGCTGCCCCGACGTTCCCCTCGTCTTTCGCGCCACCTCCATTCCCACACCGCCGTCTTCACCTGCACCACCGGAAGAGCATCATCATCACCATTTCCTCGGATGAAGCTGCGGCCTAATCGGTGCCACCAAAGAGGTTGTACACTAATCGCCGCATTTTCTTCTTGATTCGATCTCACGATGTTGCCGGCGCTCGGTCCCGAGCCGACATGGCGCGGCTCCAGCCACGGCGGCGTCGCCGGCCACTTCCTCCACGGCGTCGCTCCCTCGGCGGTGACGTCCACATCAGTAGGAGCTGCTGCTGCTTTAGCTCTCGCTCGCGCTGCTGCTCTGCTCTTGCTCTCGGTCCCCTGCCTGGTCTGCTCTTGCTCGCGCTGCTGCTCTCGCTCTTGCTCTTGCTTTCGATGCTGCTCCGATTTAGCTACACTTCAGTCGACTGAATTGACTTTTGGGCCAGTCGATTGTTAGGGGGTGGGGGGGCTCGCCGGGGTGAAGGAAGAACCAGCCGCAGTGGGGAGGGGGGCTCGCCGGAGAGGTACCCCACTATCTATCTTAGGGTTCAGGATGGGGGCGGTGGTCGCCAGCGGTGGCGGGGCGTTGGCGGGGCGGTGGCGTGGGGATCGCCGGAGAAAAAGCTCGGCACGGGGGGGCCTAGAGGGATGGCCGGGGCGGCAGTGGACCGGCAGTGGGGAGTGTTTTCAGGGCGGGCGGGGCGGCGCACCGCCGGCCGCGGGCGGCGGGGGGCTGCTGTTTGGCCGGTGGTGGCTGGCGGCTCACGGGAGGGGTGGAGGTTGAAGATGAGCCGCAGGCCCTTGATTTCGTATCCAACGGCTGCAAAATCGACTGACCAGAGATGAAAAAGTCAGTCGACCGACGTGTAGCCTCACCTTGCTAGTGCGTTCAGTTTCGACGGCAAAATTCAGTTTTGACAGCAAAATTCAGTTTCGACAGTTAAGTTCAGTTTCGACAGTTAAGTTCTGTTTCGATAGTTAAGTTCAGAGATGAGCGGCTGATGTATTTTACATCTAGCACTTTGTGGTTATGTATTTTACGTCATGTATTGGAGATGCTATTAGAATTCCACTCAGGTTAACGTTGTTTGTTGTCTCTCTTGTCCTGCTTCAGCCTCGGCTCGTACAACTCACCGGAGCTGCTCCAACGATGAAACCCTCCATCACTGCAGAGCAGTACCTCGGGCTCCATCTCCAGATGCCTAAGATCTTCTTCCCCTCCTCCGACAGCAAAGTCAGCCGGAGTATCCTCACCGGCCAACCCAATCACGCTGAGATCGACATGGCTTCGCCAAAGAGGTTGTACACTTGTTGCATCCCTTTTTTACTCTACATGTTATATATATTGTCCACTGAGCACACGGATTTGTTCCTTTAGTGTCTCCTTGAAAGAAAAAATGTAAGAATTTTAATTTTCACTTGTCCTCCTTTTCAAATTCCTATTCATGAAGCACAAGACTAAGAGATAGTAGCATAATAGCATTATAACCGTACATTTTCTTGTGGTTTGACTTAATCTCACCATGCTTCTTTGCATCCTGTGATCTTCTAATTGTTGCGAATCAAACACCCAGATTGGCAGAAATCCAGTGTTTTTAAATTCTCTGTTTTGCACGTGCATTCCTATCCTATTCCTGTCTATTTCCTATCCCTGCATTGTTGGAATCCTCCAATTCAAACGAGCCCTTACGGAATTACTTCTCTTACAGATAGTTGTCAAAGAAAACCTTGCGTGGTTTGTCCCGCTCCTGCTGCGCTGTCGTCCACCCCAGCTCAGCTGCTCCAATGACAGAAGGGTCCAGCACAACAGGGATCCGGCCTCCAGACTGTCTTTCGCCGTCTCAGATCTTCTTCCCCACCGCTGGCAGCCATGAAAACTGCATTACCATCATCAACCGAGCAGATGACCTCGAGGACTACACTGGTCCGTAAGAGAGGTCGCACTCTTTCGTGTCTGCTTACGTTATGCATCGCTTAATATTACATGCTACTTTATCGTCATGTTCACCGATTAGACTCTGAGTCAGCTCCAAACTAATGGTCAAACTTGAGTTTTTAAATGGTTGTGGGGTACATATCGGGGCCGCTATCAATAGTATCTATCTACTATCTGGTTAATCTCCGGTGTCTACTATGAGTTTCATGTTGGGTGGGAAACAAACAGTAAAGAAGCCATTATCTGTATTTTTTAACTGAAGCCATTATCTGCCTGCTATTATTGGTTTTGGGTCTATCCACAGGTTGCTACCATCACTCTGGATTTCTGCATGCACTCCTTACATAATCTCACTATGTTTTATTCCTATGCATGACAGTTATTGTAAACAATGTAACTGAACATGTAGAGCAAAAGAGACGAGCCTTGCGTGGCAATAAAATTTCATGCAGACGTGGCTCCATGGTAGGCGCAAAGGCAGCCCCCCTCCACGCATTTTGGATTGTAATCGAGAGGAAGATATCTATTCTGAGGGGGATTCAGAAGGAGAAGACAACTCCTATTTACCCCCTGAGGTCTTCGCTCTAACTTGGCATGCTGATGTTGGTTATATCATGCATATGGTGTCTTGCATTGTTACTTTATACATCAAATATGCCATCTGCTTAGTTTAGACATCCTTTGTGCGAATGCCATCTGTTTAGTTTATTCATCGTTTATGTGAATTATGCAACGCCATCTTGTTTAGCCAGGCATCATATATGTGAATTTTGCAATGCCATCCTACTTAGCCAGTCATCTTATATGTAAATTATATCAGGCCATCCTTTTTTTTCATTACATATTACATTTGTCAACAATGTTAGTACATTCAACTGCTCTTCGTGTGCATCAGCCATTTGACACGGTGATGGCAAATTCTGGAGTGAAAACAAGGTCTTCAGAGCAGACTATGCTATCTGACGAAGCGCATATCTCGCTGGTTACGGATAGCTCCTCAGAGGAGGATTCAGAGACAGATGACCAGTCCTATCCCCCCCCCCGAGGTGTATGCTCTAACTTGGCAGGGTTATGTTGCTCATATCGTGCGTATGGTGTCTCGCATTGCTATGTCATTTGATTAGTTTAGACATGCTTTGTGTGAATGCCACCTGTTCAGTGTCTAATTACCATATATGTGAATTATGCATTGCCATCTATTGCAAGACATTATATATGTGAATTATACAAAGCTATCTGGTTGCAAAGGCACTATATATGTGAATTATGCAATGCCATGCTGTTTAGCCAATCATCATGTATGTGAATTATATCATGTTATCATTTTTTTGTATTACGTGTTCCATTTGTCGACAACGTTTGTATATTCAACTACTCTTCCTGTGCATCAGCCATTTGAAGCGGTGATGGAAGTATTTGGAGTGAAAACAAGGTATTCAGAGCAGACAATGCTACCTGCTGAAGCAGACATCTTGCTGGTTACAGAGAGCTCCTCAGAGGAGGATTCAGAGACTGATGACCAGTCCTATTTCCCCCCTGAGGTCTATGCTCAAACTTGGCAGGGTTATATTACCCATGGCATGCATGTTGTCTTGCATTGCTTAGTTTTTACATCATATATGGATTGCCATCTGCTTACTTGCTTACTATATAAATCATATATTTGAATTATATCATGCCATCATGTTTACATAGTACATACACATCATCTATCTGAATTATGGCATGGCAACCCATTTAATAAAGACATCATATAGTTATATCATCTCATCCTGTTTAGTGTTTACAGTCATCATATTTTGAATTATGGCATTCTATCCGTGAATGTATGTGAATTATGGCATGCCAACCTATTTACTAAACACATTATATAGTTATGTCATGTCATCCTGTTTACATAGTCTCATATTTTGAACTATGTCTTTCCATCTTTTTTAGTTAGCCATCATAATGTGAAATTGTGTCATGCTGTCCTGTTTAGTTAGCCATCATATATGTGAAATTGTGTCATGCTATCCTGTTTGGTTAGACAACATAAATATGAATTATTTCATGCCCTCTTTTATTCCCCACTATCCATTTCACCTGTCTATCATACAATGTCTATACTTTCAATTACTTTTCTTGTTTATCAGCCATTTGAATTGGAGAGCCTGATGGCAGTATCTAAGGGAGTAACAACACGGTCTTCAGAAAAGATAGTGCTACCAGTTGATGCAGATAGAACCATGGTTGTACTTGCCCAAGGACCAGATCCACCACACATAACCCAGACTCTCGCAGATTGTACCCCTACCTAGTTGGACAGAGAACTAGCTACACCCCTTCTAACCCCAACCCCGGCAGATAGTAACCCAGTTCCAGTTGACACAACACCGTCTCCACCACAGAGCACCCAAACACGAGCAGTTAGTAAGGGAACTGTAGTGCCCAAAGCACGAGGACCACCACTCCGAATCCCAACTCAACGCTTAAAGGAGAAGAAGATTTGTTCTCAGGTCAGGTTCTGTAGCTATGGTTCATACTCCTTTGCTCTTGCATTACTGTATTTACTCATACCAACTATTTTCAAATTTGAAGGATGGAATTGAAACTCCAATGGCGCAACAGGTATGTCTTAAACCTGTTTCTTTAACTGGTTTGCTGTTGTAACCTGCTCTATGTTGATTTCAGTTTCAATTGAATAAACAGTTATGTTCTCATGTCATGCACATTACAAGTGTTTTTATTGCTCTATAGTTACCCACACTTATATTCTGTCTATTCTGCTTTGTCTTGAACAAATATTATTTGAACTGTGTCTCTATCTTGATTTGGCAACAAAAACTAGAATGATATAGACCATAAAGTGACCATGGTACATAGATATATGTTTGTTTCATGCTGTTATCCTATCCACTTTACTACTGAACTCATTTACCAAAATGAGTTTCATATACAACATGGTAAACATGTGATGTGTCTGCTTGTTTCTCTTTTAGAATGCGGACAAAATATTGGAGAACAGTATCGCGTTATCCAATGGTAAAGGAAGTAATGCAGATAAGGTTCAAGATAGTGAGACATCCCTGTTGGTCTCCAAGAAAGCTGATAAAAACTATCTTGACGACAGTGAGGGAACCCAAAAGTCCTGTCTTGATGTAGTGTTCGAGTTACTAGACACTACTGCTGGCACAAGCTCTTCGAACTCGCTGCCTGAATCAGTTCGTCTTCTTAAGTCTCAACTTCAAGTTGAAAGACATCGATCAGATGTGCTGCGACAGGAAGCTGAAGGACTGAGGAAGTCCCTGCAGAATTCAGATGCATATTTTCTGGTGCAACAGCAAGCGCTGGAGGATTTAAGCGCCAAACAAGAGAAAGTTAATAAGCTTGCTAAGCATCTTGCCAGCATTATGGGTACCCAGGATATTGTTTCTTGAGATCTTCTGAAGTGGTTTCAGTTCTGGATTTGTTTTGCTGCGGCGTTTATTTGCTCTGGTCGCCAACTTTGACAACCAGTGTATATGATATGCTGCTTTGTTCCCTATATTTGCACTGGTGGCGACTTTGATGCCCAGTGGATGTAATATGTGTAATAGTCGTGATAGCCTAGCGTTAGTTGCTTGCTTATTTATTTCCTTGTTGTCTTGTTTATTTGTTTGCTTGTAGTCATTGCAGTTCTTTTTCCGCGGTTAGCTAGTGGTTGCAATAACCTATTTTTTAAAACTAGGCCACAATAACCATGGGCTAATATTTACTGTAGTGACACTGGGCCTCCTACTGGCCGTAGAAATAGTGGGCCTTCTACGGGCCGTAGAAACAATGGGCCTTCTACGGGCCGTAGAAACAATGGGCCTTCTGCGGGCCGTATCATCAATGGACCTTATACGGGCCGTATGATCGATTGGCCAAACATGGGCCAAACAGACCGCATTATGGCCGTAAACGGGCTAGAGTTGGAATCATCCGTTCATGGGCCAACCATAACGGGCCATCGTTAATAGGCCGTATTTGGTGATGCTATGAAAATGGCCCAACAGACTAACGGTCCACAAACGGGCCGACTGTAACGACGGGCTGAATTTGGCCCACAAGCAGAAAATGACAGTAACGGGCCGTAAGTAACCGAATGCTGCAAATGAGCCCAAGAATAAATGGGCCCTTAGAAGGCCGAAAGTTAACTTGGGATGGAAATGGCCCAACGGAATAACGGGCCGTTAATGGGTATAAAGTGATACACTGTTCATTACGGGCCAGTTTCACCACGGGCCGTTAATGGGTGTAAAGTAATACACTGTTCATTACGGGCCAGTTTCACCACGGGCCGCTAATGGGCCAAGAGTTACAAAGGGCCTCATATGGGCCGAAAGACGTCATAGGCTATACATGGGCCAGAAGTGAAAATGGGCTGGAATCATATTGGATGGCCCAGATGACGCTACTGGGCCTAATTCGGATAGGGCATAACGGGCCTTGGGTTAGCGGGCTGTAAATGGGCTATATGCGAACAGGCCGTTAACAGGCTTTCCATGGGCCGGCCCGCCAGCTTTTGACCAAGTCAAACGGGCCGGCCTTTTCATAGGAATGGACCACTGTTGTGCCGTGCCACATGTCGACGTTATCATAGGCGCCTTCTGTCCAGTGAGTGGATGACATCTGTCCCAACGATGAGCCGACACGTGTTTCCTCTAGCCAATGATGATTTTACACGTGGAAAATCCCCATTGGTCGGGGCTGTTAACGGGTTATCGGATCCAAAACCCGACCCGATAGCTTAACGGCGTTCCGTTACGGTGGATGCCACGTGACGGTCACCCTTGACGAAAGCACTTCTGTGACGCGCGATTTATCATCATGGAAGTGGACACTTCCATGATGATAATTTTGGTAATGTCATGGAACACTTCTACGACAGCACAGGTATGACTATCTTGATTCTGTCATAAATTTTTCATGGATGTACATGCATGACAAAAAACGCGACCTACTGTGACAAACAAGTATCATCACGGAAGTGTATTTTTTTGTAGTGCCTGCGCTTTCAAGTTTGCTAAAACTTGTACAAAGGTTATCTGTGCTACAGAGACTATTGAGAAGATTACATGTCGGAGACGACCCCTAAAATTTGTTTGTGGCGTGAGTTGAAATCCCCCCATTGGACACGTGTCGGTTGAAATCCCCCCATTGGACACGTGAGTTGAAATCCCCCCAATCCACACGGAAGTTGTCACGCGAGTTGAAATCCCCCCATTGGACACGTGTCGGTTGTGGCGCAGGCCCCTATTGGTCATTTTACCCATGGGAATGCTCCGGCTATAAATATTCACCCCACCCCAACCTTCACCGGTGGGTTGCTCCATTTGACAGGGTTTGTCTGAGTAACCCCTTTGTTGAGAGATTTCACCAAGAGGGAAAACCAGACCCCAAAGTGAAGTGATTGAACAATCACAGAGAAGTAAGTTTAGATCTAGCTTGTGCCTATTACTCTTGTGAGTTGCATAATCACTAGACAGTTAGGTGTCAGTCTGAGCAACTAACACTAGTGCGCGTCAGTCCTAAACAAATGGTTTTTAACCCCTTTCCGCGACGGCATTTGGAACCGTCGCCAAGTGAGTGTGGGCGATAGGGGGGTCCTTCCCACACGACCCAGAAACCGTCGGGGATATGCCCTCCTGGCATACACGTTCGACAAAATGAGGTCGTGTGCAACTGGCGAGCACTCAAATATGGAAATACGTTCAGTAGAGCTAAAAATACAATTATACGGAGAAATTGTTTCCGGTCGCAAGTACATCCCACACAGTCAGTCCCCGCTAAACGTTTCCGTTCGTATGCACATCCCACACAGTCGCTCCAAGGAAAACGTTTCCGTTCACAGGTACATCACACACAATTTTTCCCGTTAAATCGTTTGCGTTATTGAATGTATCACACATGGTCCATAGAAGAAACTATGTGGCAAAGGCTGTCCATCACACACGATTTTTATGTGGTAAATGTTTGCGCAAGGTGGCCTAACGCAAACAGTTTTCAAGAGAAATTCGCATGTGATTGTTCATTGATCCAGCACGGTTTATTCCTAGAAACTGTGTGCGTTGCCTGAGGTCATCGCCCACGGTATTTTTTCAACAACCGTTTGCAATAGCAAAACCCAATTAGCAGGATAATTATCCAATTATTCAATATCCATTTATTAATCTAATTGACATTTCATATTAAGCACACAATATATTTCATTTCCATATTAAGGAAGCAAAATTTCATAATTGAAATACATCAGAGTACAACATGATATAGCTTCAACACTCAGCTACCCCATTACACAACTGCACCAGCAGCAAGTTCCACATGCAACATGTAGAACCTTTCAAAATTAGCATCATAGATGGTATATAGACAGATGCATATCATCTGGAAAACTGCTGAAGCGGAAGGCGAATATTGAGCCTTCATTCATGTTGAAGGTCTTTGCAACTTTAGGCCAGTGCCTATGGATGATTGACCGTCCGTCCTTCGTCCTCTTCAGGAACACTTCAATATTGAACCGTGGGTGTTGTATGAAAACCTTCCTCGCCTCCTGACCATAGAGGTGGTTTGAGAGGTAATCATCAGTGAACTGCTTTGGAAAGGCCTGAAAACAAGGATGTGCATAAATATCTTCTCTATATTGGAAATGGGGAAAAGGAATTAAAAAAGGCAAGGCATAATAGTTAGTACCATCTTGTAGTGAACTGATGTCTTCTTCATTGTGCATACAAAGATCTTGTTGTTTTTTGTCGCTAATTTCTTTATCCTAACAATCTTTCTGAGTTTCTTGATTTGATTGATATTCATGGACAACTCATTTCCCCATATGGAAAAAGGGTCGAACAGTGGGTCAAAACCTCTGACAGCAGGACCTACATGTGCAAGACCAAATTGTTAAAAACCTAAGTATTAGAATGGTTCCTGCAATTGCACAATAATGTGCTATTAGACAACGGACCATGCACGTGCTAACCTCGATTGTAAACCTCAGTGATTCCCATTGTTTCCCTGCAACACATATAAGGTAGTTAGTCATCAGGTTAAGTAAGGGTTCGCATGCTATCTGTAAAATATGTTGATGAAAAGTAAGCACATTAAAGATTCATCAGATTAATTCAAGCCACACAGAAAACCCATTTACCCAAACCAAGCATGATTAAGAACTACGAAATATAGCACTTATATATGTTTCTCATGTATTATGTGCAGCCAAATTCGATTTATTCCACACATGCACAACAATACAAAATTCTACCCACGACAATTGGACATTGCATTGAAGAATTGAACCAAGCAGTTAACTAAACACCACAACAAATGAACCAAACATTAACTGAGTACCACATTGCACAATATAACATACTCCTAATAGAAGATGAGACAGTTAACCAAACAGTTAACTACAGCCAATTGTAACAATTGTATTTGTTTCTCATGTATTTACTATAGCCAAATTCAATTTATTCCTCACATGGTATACAATAACAGAATGCACCCACAATTTTGTAAAGATAAATTCGATTTATTTCTCACATGGAAGGCAAGACAAAATTGCAGCCTGAAGAATTGAACATCACATTTGCAGAATTGAACCAAACAGTTAACTAAAGACGATAACTAATTAACAAAACAGTTAATAAGTGAGCACCACACTGCACGACATATAGAACATATACACTAGAGCAACAAATTGCATGGTAAAATTAGATAGCACATTTCACTAGAATTTGTGAAGGAAAGGCAGGAGCAGCACACGCAACGGGTAAACCGAGCATGCTTAACCGGTGTAGCTAGCAAATGGCAAGGTGATCCTTCAAGATCTGGGGGTCTGCACGAATGGCAGCCATCGCGACCTCATCCGCCCGTGCGGCCGCGATTTGCTTCTCCGCTGCCAAATGCTCCTTGAGGTCTTGGCTATACTGCGTGCACCATGGCTTAGGTCGGCGCTTATTTGGTGGAGGGGTCAATGATTTGGGTGGAAGGTGTCGCGCTCGCGTCGGCGGTCGGGGCATGTGGGATGTGGAAGGAGGAGGAGGATGGGGGTCGGGTGTGGATTACCTGCCTGGATAGAGGAGGCCGAGCAGCGTGAAGGAGGGTCGCTGACGAGGAGGCAGCCCTGCAAGGAAGGAGTGAAGGTTTCAACTTGGAAAGGAAGGCAGAAAGAGGGGAAATGTAGCTTTTGGTAAGGGGAAGGGGGCGGGGAGGTAGATATTTCCGCAGAAGCCGAAAATTTGGAAACGCATCAGCGAAAAAACTGCCGCGCAAAGTGTCATCAGACACGGTCCCTTATTCAGAACTGTGTACGATATGTGGACATCACAAACGATTCAGATAGCTTAACCCGTGTGTGCTGAGTTTGAACGTCAAAAGTTTTGGTTCGAATTTCCATGGTTACAGTGGTCATCCACATCATTGGATAATTTGGGTACACAAAGGAGACTACAGCACACCCACACGTCTTAATCGAGCAAGTTCAGCAATTAAACAGAGCTAGCTGACCTAAACATTACTCTAACAAATTAAAGACCGGCCCTCTTAATTAAACAAAATAAAGAATACTACTACGGCTGGTGCTCGTCGATCTCCGCCGCCGCCTCCATGTCCAACTCGCACCCGACGGTCTCCTGGGGAAGGGGCTCCATGGCATCCATCGCACCATACTCGGCAAGCATCTCGCCATCCGCGTCCGCCATCTCTTTGGAAAAGGCCGCCACGAGCTGGGCGTGGGCGGACGCGATCTGGGCTTGGACGGGCTCCGTTGTCGCAAGGTATGCGGCGGAGGAACAGACGGCTGCTCGAACGCTCTCGGCGATTGCTAGCTCTTCGGTCGTGGGTTGCCGACCATTGTCGGAGAAGCTTCGTTCGATTTGTGCGGTGACCGCCAGGAGCTGGGCGTGGACGGCCTCGACATGGTCGTGGGCGGCCTCCATCAGGGCTAAGGCCGCTGCTGCGGAACGGACAGTTGTTGTGCCGCTCTCGCCAGTTGCTATCCTCGAGGCAGATGTTGCTGCCGCCACGTGAGAAGCAACAGCGGCCGTTTGGGCTGCCTTTGCCGCCTGGTCGTAGATTGCGGCCGCACTCATGCACCTTGTTAGCACGCGCATGGCGGCTGTGGCCGCGCTCTCGCCGGAGTGGGCCACTGAAGTTGCCCTCATGACGCGGGTCCACGTGCCCATCTTTCACCGGTGACGATTGAACAGTGAAATGATATTTGGCGAGCGAGCTAGTGTTCTTGAGATGGCGGCTCTGGACTGTAGCCGATGCACCTTCTCGCGTAAGCCATAGGCATACTATACACCGACGGTGCTCCAGGATATTTTGTGCTGCATCTCACACGGTTGCTGATAATAAACTGTGTGCGATCTACTTGATTTTTCATCTTGATTTGAATTACATAATGGGGTCACAGCGGCAATGGACGGAGTTTAAATTGCTAGACCTTTTATTCGGAGTGAACATGCAAATATATGTGTGTCGTAAAAGAATTGGAATTATTCAGGGTTCGTTTGAACATTTTATACATTAAATTTGTTTTCTAGCCATTTCAGGTGAACAATTCAAATTTGAACTACATGCACATGCTACAGTGCATATAATTTGGTAGAAAAATCAAATCTGTGTCCTTGGGTGCATGCTTAGGTCCCATGCAAGAAATGGGAATGAATTTCAAACACCAGGGTACCGTTGATTGCCGGCAAAACATTGAGATGCCTGGTTTTTAAATTCTATTAAATCAAAAACTCATCTGGAATTCATGAAACTTGGCATGCTATCATGGAGCAGCATCAACATGCCGTGGTAAATTTTTTTTCCCATTTGGGGCAGGTTCGGGTATATGCTTCTCACAAACCGGAGCTTCTCACAACAAGCATGATGGTTTTCGGTAGGGAACGTCCCACCTTTGGGGACAAAACGATATCCATTGCCTCTTATTGCTTCCAAATTTTTTTCTCGTGTCAGCATAGAACAAGAGGAGTGTTGTGTGAATTTTTGTGATTTTTCGGGTGGACATTTTTATGCATTAACTGAGTTTTCAATGTATTTATGTCCATAATTCAAATTTGAACCACATGCACATGCTCCAATGCATATAAATTTGTCGAAAAATCAAATATGTGTCCTTGGGTGCATGCTTAGGTACCATGCAAGAAATGGGAATGAATTTCAAACACCAGGGCACTGTTGATTACCGGCAAAACATTGAGATGCCTGGTTTTTAAATTCTAGTAAATCAAAAACTCTCTGAAATTCATGAAACTTGGCATGCTATCATGGAGCGGCATCAACATGTCGTGGTAAAAACATTGTCCCATTTGGGGCAGGTTTGGGTATATGCTTCTCACAAACCGGAGCTTCTCACAACAAGCGTGATGGTTTTGGTAGGGAACGTCCCACCTTTGGGGACGAAACGATATCCATTGCCACTTATTGCTTTCAAAAAATTTCCTCGTGTCAGCATGGAACAACAGGAGTATTGTGTGAATTTTTGTGATTTTCGGGGTTCGTTTGGACATTTTTATGCATTAACTGAGTTTTCAATGCATTTATGTGCATAATTCAAATTTGAACCACATGCACATGCTCCAGTGCATATAAATTTGTCGAAAAATCAAATCTGTGTCCTTGGGTGCATGCTTAGGTCCCATGCAAGAAATGGGAATGAATTTCAAACACCAGGGCATTGTTTATTGCCGGCAAAACATTGAGATGCCTGGTTTTTAAATTCTAGTTAATCAAAATCTCGTCTGAAATTCATGAAACTTGGCATGCTATCATGGAGCGGCATCAACATGTCGTGGTAAAAAAATTGTCCCATTTGGGGCAGGTTTGGGTATGTGCTTCTCACAAACCGGAGCTTCTCACAACAAGCATGATGGTTTTCCGTAGGGAACGTCCCACCTTTGGGGACGAAACGATATCCATTGCCTCTTATTGCTTTCAAAATTTTTCCTCGTGTCAACATAGAACAAGAGGAGTGTTGTGTGAATTTTTGTGATTTTTTGGGGTTCGTTTGGAATATTTATGTATTAACTGAGTTTTCAATGCATTTATGTGCATAATTAAAATTTTAACCACATCCACATTCTCCAGTGCATATAAATTTGTTGAAAAATCTCCTTGGGTGCATGCTTAGGTCCCATGCAAGAAATGGGAATGAATTTCAAACACCAGGGCACCGTTGATTGCCAGCAAAACATTGAGATGCCTGGTTTTTAAATTCTAGTAAATCCAAAGCTCGTCTGAAATTCATGAAACTTGGCATTCTATCATGAAGCGGCATCAACATGTCGTGGTACAAATTTTGTCCCATTTGGGGCAGGTTTGGTTATATGCTTCTCACAAACCGGAGCATCTCACAACAAGCATGATGGTTTTCGGTAGGGAACGTCCCACCTTTGGGGACGAAACGATATCCATTGCCTCTTATTGCTTTCAATTTTTTTCCTCATGTCAACATAGAACAACAGGAGTGTTGTGTGAATTTTTGTGATTTTTCGGGGTTTGTTTGGACATTTTTATGCATTAACTGAGTTTTCAATGCATTTATGTGCATAAGTCAAATTTGAACCACAAGGACATGCTCCAGTTCATATAAATTGGTCGAAAAATCAAATATGTGTCGTTGGGTGCATGCTTAGGTCCCATGCAAGAAATGGCAATGAAGTTCAAACACCAGGGCGCCGTTGATTGCCGGCAAAATATTTAGATGCCTGGTTGTTAAATTCTAGTAAATCCAAAACTCGTATGAAATTCATGAAACTTGGCATTCTATCATGGAGCGGGATCAACATGCCGTGGTACAAATTTTGTCCCATTTGGGGCAGGTTTCGGTATGTGCTTCTCACAAACCGGAGCTTCTCGCAAGAAGCATGATGGTTTTCGGTAGGGAACGTCCCACCTTTGGGGACGAAACGATATCCATTGCCTCTTATTGCTTTCAAAAAAAAATCCCGTGTCAACATAGAACAACAAGAGTGTTGTGAGAATTTTTGTGATTTTTCGGGGTTCGTTTGGACATTTTTATGCATTAACTGAGGTTTCAATGCATTTATGTGCATAATTCAAATTTTAACCACATGCACATGATCCAGTGCATATAAATTTGTGTCCTTGGGTGCATGCTTAGGTCCCATGTAAGAAATGGGAATTAATTTAAAACACTAGGGCACCGTTGATTGCAGGTAAAACATTGAGATGCCTGATTTTTACATTCTAGTAAATCAAAAACTCGTATGAAATTCATGAAACTTAGCATGCTATCATGGAGCGGTATCAACATGCCGTGGTAAACAATTTGTCCCATTTGGGGCAGGTTTTGGTATATGCTTCTCATAAACCGGAGCTTCTCACAACTAGCATTATGATTTTCGATAGGGAACGTCCCACCTTTGGGGACGAAACGATATCCATTGCCTCTTATTGCTTTCAATTTTTTTTCTCGTGTCAACATAGAACAACAGGTGTGTTGTGTGAATTTTTGTGATTTTTGGGGTTCGTTTGGACATTTTTATGAATTAACTGAGTTTTCAATGCATTTATGTGCATAAGTCAAATTTGAACCACATGCACATGCTCCAGTGCATATAAATTGGTCGAAAAATCAAATATGTGTCCTTGGGTGCATGCTTAGGTCCCATGCAAGAAATGGGAATGAAGTTCAAACACCAGGGCGCCGTTAATTGCCGGCAAAACAATTAGATGCCTGGTTTTTAAATTCAAGTAAATCCAAAACTCGTCTGAAATTCATGAAACTTGGCATTCTATCATGGAGCGGCATCAACATGTCGTGGTACAAATTTTGTCCCATTTGGGGCAGCTTTGGGTATATGCTACTCACAAACCGGAGCTTCTCACAACAAGGCTGATGGTTTTCGGTAGGGAACGTCCCACCTTTAGTGACGAAACGATATCCAGTGCCTCTTATTGCTTTCAAAATTTTTTCTCGTGTCAACATAGAACAACAGGAGCGTTGTGTGAATTTTTGTGATTTTTCGGGGTTTGTTTGGACATTTTTATGCATTAACTGAGTTTTCAATGCATTTATGTGCATAATTCAAATTTGAACCACATGCACATGCTCCAGTGCATATAAATTGGTCGAAAAATCAAATCTGTGTCCTTGGGTGCATGCTTAGGTCCCATGCAAGAAATAGGAATGAATTTCAAACACCAGGGCACCGTTGATTGCCGGCAAAACATTGAGATGCCTTATTTTTAAATTCTAGTACATCAAAAACTCGTCTGAAATTCATGAAACTTGGCATGCTATCATGGAGCAGCATCAACATGCCGTGGTAAAAAATTTGTCCCATTTGGGGCAGGTTTGCGTATATGCTTCTCACAAACCGGAGCTTCTCACAACAAGCGTGATGGTTTTCGGTAGGGAACGTCCCACCTTTGGGGACGAAATGATATCCATTGCCTCTTATTGCTTTCAATTTTTTTTCTCGTGTCATCATAGAACAACAGGAGTGTTGTGTGAATTTTTGTGACTTTTCGGGGTTCGTTTGGACATTTTTATGCATTAAGTGAGTTTTCAATGCATTTATGTGCATAATTCAAATTAGAACCACATGCACATGCTCCATTGCATATAAATTGGTTGAAAAATCAAATCTGTGTCCTTGGGTGCATACTTAGGTCCCATGCAAGAAATGGGAATGAATTTCAAACACTAGGGTACCGTTGATTGCCGGCAAAACATTGAGATGCCTGGTTTTTAAATTCCAGTAAATCAAAAACTCGTCTGAAATTCATGAAACTTGGCATGCTATCATGGAGCGGCATCAACATGCCGTGGTAAAAAATTTGTGCCATTTGGGGCAGGTTTGGGTATATGGTTCTCACAAACCGGAGCTTCTCACAACAAGCATCATGGTTTTCGGTAGGGAACGTCCCACCTTTGGGGACGAAACGATATCCATTGCCTCTTATTGCTTTCAATTTTTTTTATCGTATCAACATAGAACAACAGGAGTGTTGTGTAAATTTTGTGATTTTTCGAGGTTCGATTGAACATTTTTATGCATTAACTGAGTTTTCAATGCATTTATGTGCACAATTCAAATTTAAACCACATGCACATGCTCCAGTGCATATAAATTGGTAGAAAAATCAAATCTGTGTCCTTGGGTGCATGCTTAGGTCCCATGCAAGAAATGGGAATGAATTTCAAGCACCAGGGCACCGTTGATTGCCGGCAAAGCATTGAGATGCCTGGTTTTTAAATTCTAGTAAATCTGAAACTCGTCTGAAATTCATAAAACTTGGCATGCTATCATGGAGCGGCAGCAACATGTCGTGGTAAAAAATTTGTCCCATTTGGGGCAGGTTTGGGTCTATGCTTCTCACAAACCGGAGCTTCTCACAACAAGCATGATGGTTTTCGGTAGGGAACGTCCCACCTTTGGGGACGAAACGATATCCATTGCCTCTTATTGCTTTCAATTTTTTTTCTCCTGATAGCATAGAAAAAGGGAGTGTTGTGTGAATTTTTGTGATTTTTCGGGGTTCGTTTGGACATTTTTATTCATTAACTGAGTTTTCAATGCATTTATGTGCATAATTAAAATTTAAACCACATGCACATGCTCCAGTGCAAAGAAATTGGTTGAAAAATCAAATCTGTGTCCTTGGGTGCATGCTTAGGTCCCATGCAAGAAATGGGAATGAATTTCAAACACCAGGGCACCGTGGATTGCCGGCAAAACTTTGAGATGCCTGATTTTTAAATTCTAGTAAATCAAAAACTCGTCTGAAATACATGAAACTTGGCATGCTATCATGGAGCGACATCAACATGCCTTGGTAAAAAATTTGTCCAATTTGGGGCAGGTTTGGGTATATGCTTCTCACAAACCGGAGCTTCTCAGAACAAGCATGATGGTTAACAGTAGGGAACGTCCCACCTTTGGGGACGAAACGATATCCATTGCCTCTTATTGCTTTCAAATTTTTTTTTCTGTCAACATAGAACAACAGGAGTGTTGTGTGAATTTTTGTGATTTTTCGGGGTTCGTTTGGACATTTTTATGCATGAACTGAGTTTTCAATGCATTTATGTGCATAATTCAAAATTGAACCATATGCACATGCTCTAGTGCATATAAATTTGTCGAAAAATCAAATATGTGTCCTTGGGTGCATGCTTAGGTCCCATGCAAGAAATGGGAATGAATTTCAAACACCAGGGCACCGTTTATTACCGGCAAAACATTGAGATGCCTGATTTTTAAATTCTAGTAAATCAAAAACTCATATGAAATTCATGAAACTTGGCATGCTATCATGGAGCGGCATCAACATGTCGGGGTAAAAAATTTGTCCCATTTGGGGCAGGTTTGGGTATATGCTTCTCACAAAACGGAGCTTCTCACAACAAGCATGATGGTTTTCGGTACGGAACGTCCCACCTTTGGGGACGAAACGATATCCATTTCCTCTTATTGCTTTCAAATTTTGTTCTCGTGTCAACATAGAACAACTAGAGTGTTGTGTAAATTTTTGTGATTTTTCGGGGTTCGTTTGAAAATTTTTATGCATTGACTGAGTTTTCAATGCATTTATGTGGATAATTCAAATTTGAACCACATGCACATGCTCCAGTGCATATAAATTGGTCGAAAAATCAAATCGGTGTCCTTGGCTGCATGCTTAGGTCACATGCAAGAAATGGGAATGAATTTCAAACACCAGAGCACCGTTGATTTGCGGCAAAACATTGAGATGCCTGGTTTTTAAATTCTAGTAAATCCAAAACTCGTCTGAAATTCATGAAACTTGGCATTCTATCATGGAGCGGCATCAACATGCCGTGGTACAATTTTTTTCCAATTTGGGGCAGGTTTGGGTATATGCTTCTCACAAACTGGAGCTTCTCACAACAAGGATGATGGTTTTCGGTAGGGAACATCCCACCTTTGGGGACGAAATGATATCCATTGCCTCTTATTGCTTTCAAATTTTTTTCTCATGTAAACATAGAAGAACAGGAGTGTTGTGTGAATTGTTGTGATTTTTCGGGGTTCGTTTGGACATTTTTATGAATTAACTGAGTTTTCAATGCATTTATGTGCATAATTCAAATTTGAACCACATGCACATGCTCCAGTGCATATAAATTGGTCAAAAAACGAAATCTGTGTCCTTGGGTGCATGCTTAGGTCCCATGCAAGAAATGGGAATGAATTTCAAACACCAGGGCACCGTTGATTGCCGGCAAAACATTGAGATGCCTGATTTTTAAATTCTAGTAAATCAAAAACTCATCTGAAATTCATGAAACTTGGCATGCTATCATGGAGCGGCATCAACATGCCGTGGTGAAAAATTTGTCCCATTTGGGGGCAGGTTTGGGTATATGCTTCTCACAAAACGGAGCTTCTCACAACAAGCATGATGGTTTTCGGTAGGGAACGTCCCACCTTTGGGGACGAAACGATATCCATTGCCTCTTATTGCTTTCAAATTTTGTTCTCGTGTCAACATAGAACAACAGGAGTGTTGTGTAAATTTTTGTGATTTTTCGGGGTTCGTTTGAACATTTTTATGCCTTAACTGAGTTTTCAATGCATTTATGTGCATAATTCAAATTTGAACTACATGCACATGCTCCAGTGCATATAAATTGGTAGAAAAATAAAATCTGTGTCCTTGGGTGCATGCTTAGGTCCCATGCAAGAAATCGGAATGAATTTCAAACACCAGGGCACCGTTCTTTGCCGGCAAAACATTGAGATGCCTGGTTTTTAAATTCTAGTAAATCCAAAACTCGTGTGAAATTCATGAAACTTGGCATTCTATCATGGAGCGGCATCAACATGGCGTGGTACAATTTTTTTCCCATTTCGGGCAGGTTTGGGTATATGCTTCTCACAAACCGGAGCTTCTCACAACAAGCATGATGGTTTTCGGTAGGGAACGTCCCACCTTTGGGGACGAAACGATATCCATTGCCTCTTATTGCTTTCAAATTATTTTCTCGTGTCAGCATAGAACAAGACGAGTGTTGTGTGAATTTTTGTGATTTTTCGGGTTTCGTTTGGACATTTTTATTCATTAACTGAGTTTTCAATGCATTTATGTGCATAATTCAAATTTGAACCACATGCACATGATCCAGAGCATATAAATTTGTCGAAAAATCAAATGCGTGTCCTTGGGTGCATTCTTAGGTCCCATGTAAGAAATGGGAATGAATTTCAAACACCAGGGTACCGTTGATTGCCGGCAAAACATTGAGATGCCTGGTTTTTAAATTATAGTAAATCAAAAACTCATCTGAAATTCATGAAACTTGGCATGCTATCATGGAGCGGCATCAACATGCCGTGATAAAAAAATGACCCATTTGGGTCAGGTTTGGGTATATGCTTCTCACAAACCGGAGCTTCTCACAACAAGCATGATGGCTTTCGGTAGGGAACGCCCCACCTTTGGGTACGAAACGATATCCATTGCCTCTTATTGCTTTCAAATTTTTTTCTCGTGTCCACATAGAACAACAGGAGTGTTTTGTGAATTGTTGTGATTTTTTGGGGTTCATTTGGACATTTTTATGCATAATCTGAGTTTTCAATGCATTTATGTGCATAATTCAAATTTGAACCACATGCACATGCTCCAGTGCATATAAATTGGTCGAAAAACCAAATCGGTGTCCTTGGCTGCATGCTTAGGTCACATCCTGGAAATGGGAATGCTTTTAAACACCATGGCACCGTTGATTGCCGGCAAAACATTAAGATGCCTAGTTTTTAAATTCTAGTAAATCCAAAACTCGTATGAAATTCATGAAACTTGGCATTCTATCATGGAGCGGCATCAACATGCCGTGGTACAAATTTTGTCCCATGCCGTGGTACAAATTGTGTCCCATTTGGGGCAGGTTTGGGTATATGCTTCTCACAAACCGGAGCTTCTCACAACAAGGATGATGGTTTTCGGTAGGGAACGTCCCACCTTTGGGGACGAAACGATATCCATTGCCTCTTATTGCTTTCAAATTTTTTTCTCGTGTCAACATAGAACAACAAGAGTGTTGTGTGAATTTTTGTGATTTTTCGGGGTTCGTTTGGACATTTTTATGCATGAACTGAGTTTTCAATGCATTTATGTGCAAAATTCGAAATTGAACCATATGCACATGCTCTAGTGCATATAAATTTGTCGAAAAATCAAATATGTGTCCTTGGGTGCATGCTTAGGTCCCATGCAAGAAATGGGAATGAATTTCAAACACCAGGGCACCGTTTATTACCGGCAAAACATTGAGATGCCTGATTTTTAAATTCTAGTAAATCAAAAACTCATATGAAATTCATGAAACTTGGCATGCTATCATGGAGCGGCATCAACATGTCGGGGTAAAAAATTTGTCCCATTTGGGGCAGGTTTGGGTATATGCTTCTCACAAAACGGAGCTTCTCACAACAAGCATGATGGTTTTCGGTACGGAACGTCCCACCTTTGGGGACGAAACGATATCCATTTCCTCTTATTGCTTTCAAATTTTGTTCTCGTGTCAACATAGAACAACTAGAGTGTTGTGTAAATTTTTGTGATTTTTCGGGGTTCGTTTGAAAATTTTTATGCATTGACTGAGTTTTCAATGCATTTATGTGGATAATTCAAATTTGAACCACATGCACATGCTCCAGTGCATATAAATTGGTCGAAAAATCAAATCGGTGTCCTTGGCTGCATGCTTAGGTCACATGCAAGAAATGGGAATGAATTTCAAACACCAGAGCACCGTTGATTTGCGGCAAAACATTGAGATGCCTGGTTTTTAAATTCTAGTAAATCCAAAACTCGTCTGAAATTCATGAAACTTGGCATTCTATCATGGAGCGGCATCAACATGCCGTGGTACAATTTTTTTCCAATTTGGGGCAGGTTTGGGTATATGCTTCTCACAAACTGGAGCTTCTCACAACAAGGATGATGGTTTTCGGTAGGGAACATCCCACCTTTGGGGACGAAATGATATCCATTGCCTCTTATTGCTTTCAAATTTTTTTCTCATGTAAACATAGAAGAACAGGAGTGTTGTGTGAATTGTTGTGATTTTTCGGGGTTCGTTTGGACATTTTTATGAATTAACTGAGTTTTCAATGCATTTATGTGCATAATTCAAATTTGAACCACATGCACATGCTCCAGTGCATATAAATTGGTCAAAAAACGAAATCTGTGTCCTTGGGTGCATGCTTAGGTCCCATGCAAGAAATGGGAATGAATTTCAAACACCAGGGCACCGTTGATTGCCGGCAAAACATTGAGATGCCTGATTTTTAAATTCTAGTAAATCAAAAACTCATCTGAAATTCATGAAACTTGGCATGCTATCATGGAGCGGCATCAACATGCCGTGGTGAAAATTTTGTCCCATTTGGGGGCAGGTTTGGGTATATGCTTCTCACAAAACGGAGCTTCTCACAACAAGCATGATGGTTTTCGGTAGGGAACGTCCCACCTTTGGGGACGAAACGATATCCATTGCCTCTTATTGCTTTCAAATTTTGTTCTCGTGTCAACATAGAACAACAGGAGTGTTGTGTAAATTTTTGTGATTTTTCGGGGTTCGTTTGAACATTTTTATGCATTAACTGAGTTTTCAATGCATTTATGTGCATAATTCAAATTTGAACTACATGCACATGCTCCAGTGCATATAAATTGGTAGAAAAATAAAATCTGTGTCCTTGGGTGCATGCTTAGGTCCCATGCAAGAAATCGGAATGAATTTCAAACACCAGGGCACCGTTCTTTGCCGGCAAAACATTGAGATGCCTGGTTTTTAAATTCTAGTAAATGCAAAACTCGTGTGAAATTCATGAAACTTGGCATTCTATCATGGAGCGGCATCAACATGGCGTGGTACAAATTTTGTCCCATTTGGGGCAGGTTTGGGTATATGCTTCTCACAAACCGGAGCTTCTCACAACAAGCATGATGGTTTTCGGTAGGGAACGTCCCACCTTTGGGGACGAAACGATATCCATTGCCTCTTATTGCTTTCAAATTTTTTTCTCGTGTCAGCATAGAACAAGACGAGTGTTGTGTGAATTTTTGTGATTTTTCGGGGTTCGTTTGGACATTTTTATTCATTAACTGAGTTTTCAATGCATTTATGTGCATAATTCAAATTTGAACCACATGCACATGATCCAGAGCATATAAATTTGTCGAAAAATCAAATGCGTGTCCTTGGGTGCATTCTTAGGTCCCATGTAAGAAATGGGAATGAATTTCAAACACCAGGGTACCGTTGATTGCCGGCAAAACATTGAGATGCCTGGTTTTTAAATTCTAGTAAATCAAAAACTCATCTGAAATTCATGAAACTTGGCATGCTATCATGGAGCGGCATCAACATGCCGTGATAAAAAAATTGACCCATTTGGGGCAGGTTTGGGTATATGCTTCTCACAAACCGGAGCTTCTCACAACAAGCATGATGGCTTTCGGTAGGGAACGTCCCACCTTTGGGTACGAAACGATATCCATTGCCTCTTATTGCTTTCAAATTTTTTTCTCGTGTCCACATAGAACAACAGGAGTGTTGTGTGAATTGTTGTGATTTTTTGGGGTTCATTTGGACATTTTTTATCATAAACTGAGTTTTCAATGCATTTATGTGCATAATTCAAATTTGAACCACATGCACATGCTCCAGTGCATATAAATTGGTCGAAAAACCAAATCGATGTCCTTGGCTGCATGCTTAGGTCACATCCAAGAAATGGGAATGCTTTTAAACACCAGGGCACCGTTGATTGCCGGCAAAACATTAAGATGCCTAGTTTTTAAATTCTAGTAAATCCAAAACTCGTATGAAATTCATGAAACTTGGCATTCTATCATGGAGCGGCATCAACATGCCGTGGTACAAATTTTGTCCCATTTGGGGTAGGTTTGGGTATATGCTTCTCACAAACCGGAGCTTCTCACAACAAGGATGATGGTTTTCGGTAGGGAACCTCCCACCTTTGGGGACGAAACAATATCCATTGCCTCTTATTGCTTTCAAATTTTTTTCTCGTGTCAACATAGAACAACAGGAGTGTTGTGTAAATTTTTGTGATTTTTCGGGGTTCGTTTGAACATTTTTATGCATTAACTGAGTTTTCAATGCATTTATGTGCACAATTCAAATTTAAACTACATGGACATGCTCCAGTGCATATAAATTGGTAAAAAAATAAAATCTGTGTCCTTGGGTGCATGCTTAGGTCCCATGCAAGAAATCGGAATGAATTTCAAACACCAGGGCACCGTTCATTGCCGGCAAAACATTGAGATGCCTGGTTTTTAAATTCTAGTAAATCCAAAACTCGTGTGAAATTCATGAAACTTGGCATTCTATCATGCAGCGGCATCAACATGGCGTGGTACAAATTTTGTCCCATTTGGGGCAGGTTTGGGTATATGCTTCTCACAAACCGGAGCTTCTCACAACAAGCATGATGGTTTTCGGTAGGGAACGTCCCACCTTTGGGGACGAAACGATATCCATTGCCTCTTATTGCTTTCAAATTTTTTCCTCGTGTTAGCATAGAACAAGAGGAGTGTTGTGTGAATTTTTGTGATATTTTGGGGTTCGTTTGGACATTTTTATTCATTAACTGAGTTTTCAATGCATTTATGTGCATAATTCAAATTTGAACCACATGCACATGATCCAGTGCAAATAAATTTGTCTAAAAATCAAATGCATGTCCTTGGGTGCATGCTTAGGTCCCATGTAAGAAATAGGAATGAATTTCAAAGACCAGGGTACCGTTGATTGCCGGCAAAACATTGAGATGCCTGGTTTTTAAATTCTAGTAAATCAAAAACTCATCTGAAATTCATGAAACTTGGCATGCTATCATGGAGCGGCATCAACATGCCGTGATAAAAAGTTTGACCCATTTGGGGCAAGTTTGGGTATATGCTTCTCACAAACCGGAGCTTCTCACAACAAGCATGATGGTTTTCGGTAGGGAACGCCCCACCTTTGGGGACGAAACGATATCCATTGCCTATTATTGCTTTCAATTTTTTTTCTCGTGTCAACATAGAACAACAGGAGTGTTGTGTGAATTGGTGTGATTTTTTGGGGTTCATTTGGACATTTTTATGCATAAACTGAGTTTTCAATGCATTTATGTGCATAATTCAAATTTGAACCACATGCACATGCTCCAGTGCATATAAATTGGTCGAAAAATCAAATCGATGTCCTTGGCTGCATGCTTAGGTTACATCCAAGAAATGGGAATGAATTTCAAACACCAGGGCACCGTTGATTGCCGGCAAAACATTGAGATGCCTAGTTTTTAAATTCTAGTAAATCCAAAACTCATATGAAATTCATGAAACTTGGCATTCTATCATGGAGCGGCATCAACATGCCGTGGTACAAATTGTGTCCCATTTGGGGCAGGTTTGGGTATATGCTTCTCACAAACCGGAGCTTCTCACAACAAGGATGATGGTTTTCGGTAGGGAACGTCCCACCTTTGGGGACGAAACAATATCCATTGCCTCTTATTGCTTTCAAATTTTTTTCTCGTGTCAACATAGAACAACAGGAGTGTTGTGTAAATTTTTGTGATTTTTCGGGGTTCGTTTGAACATTTTTATGCATTAACTGAGTTTTCAATGCATTTATGTGCACAATTCAAATTTAAACTACATGGACATGCTCCAGTGCATATAAATTGGTAAACAAATAAAATCTGTGTCCTTGGGTGCATGCTTAGGTCCCATGCAAGAAATCGGAATGAATTTCAAACACCAGGGCACCGTTCATTGCCGGCAAAACATTGAGATGCCTGGTTTTTAAATTCTAGTAAATCCAAAACTCGTGTGAAATTCATGAAACTTGGCATTCTATCATGCAGCGGCATCAACATGGCGTGGTACAAATTTTGTCCCATTTGGGGCAGGTTTGGGTATATGCTTCTCACAAACCGGAGCTTCTCACAACAAGCATGATGGTTTTCGGTAGGGAACGTCCCACCTTTGGGGACGAAACGATATCCATTGCCTCTTATTGCTTTCAAATTTTTTCCTCGTGTTAGCATAGAACAAGAGGAGTGTTGTGTGAATTTTTGTGATATTTTGGGGTTCGTTTGGACATTTTTATTCATTAACTGAGTTTTCAATGCATTTATGTGCATAATTCAAATTTGAACCACATGCACATGATCCAGTGCAAATAAATTTGTCTAAAAATCAAATGCATGTCCTTGGGTGCATGCTTAGGTCCCATGTAAGAAATAGGAATGAATTTCAAAGACCAGGGTACCGTTGATTGCCGGCAAAACATTGAGATGCCTGGTTTTTAAATTCTAGTAAATCAAAAACTCATCTGAAATTCATGAAACTTGGCATGCTATCATGGAGCGGCATCAACATGCCGTGATAAAAAGTTTGACCCATTTGGGGCAAGTTTGGGTATATGCTTCTCACAAACCGGAGCTTCTCACAACAAGCATGATGGTTTTCGGTAGGGAACGCCCCACCTTTGGGGACGAAACGATATCCATTGCCTATTATTGCTTTCAATTTTTTTTCTCGTGTCAACATAGAACAACAGGAGTGTTGTGTGAATTGGTGTGATTTTTTGGGGTTCATTTGGACATTTTTATGCATAAACTGAGTTTTCAATGCATTTATGTGCATAATTCAAATTTGAACCACATGCACATGCTCCAGTGCATATAAATTGGTCGAAAAATCAAATCGATGTCCTTGGCTGCATGCTTAGGTTACATCCAAGAAATGGGAATGAATTTCAAACACCAGGGCACCGTTGATTGCCGGCAAAACATTGAGATGCCTAGTTTTTAAATTCTAGTAAATCCAAAACTCATATGAAATTCATGAAACTTGGCATTCTATCATGGAGCGGCATCAACATGCCGTGGTACAAATTGTGTCCCATTTGGGGCAGGTTTGGGTATATGCTTCTCACAAACCGGAGCTTCTCACAACAAGGATGATGGTTTTCGGTAGGGAACGTCCCACCTTTGGGGACGAAACAATATCCATTGCCTCTTATTGCTTTCAAATTTTTTTCTCGTGTCAACATAGAACAACAGGAGTGTTGTGTAAATTTTTGTGATTTTTCGGGGTTCGTTTGAACATTTTTATGCATTAACTGAGTTTTCAATGCATTTATGTGCACAATTCAAATTTAAACTACATGGACATGCTCCAGTGCATATAAATTGGTAAAAAAATAAAATCTGTGTCCTTGGGTGCATGCTTAGGTCCCATGCAAGAAATCGGAATGAATTTCAAACACCAGGGCACCGTTCATTGCCGGCAAAACATTGAGATGCCTGGTTTTTAAATTCTAGTAAATCCAAAACTCGTGTGAAATTCATGAAACTTGGCATTCTATCATGCAGCGGCATCAACATGGCGTGGTACAAATTTTGTCCCATTTGGGGCAGGTTTGGGTATATGCTTCTCACAAACCGGAGCTTCTCACAACAAGCATGATGGTTTTCGGTAGGGAACGTCCCACCTTTGGGGACGAAACGATATCCATTGCCTCTTATTGCTTTCAAATTTTTTCCTCGTGTTAGCATAGAACAAGAGGAGTGTTGTGTGAATTTTTGTGATATTTTGGGGTTCGTTTGGACATTTTTATTCATTAACTGAGTTTTCAATGCATTTATGTGCATAATTCAAATTTGAACCACATGCACATGATCCAGTGCAAATAAATTTGTCTAAAAATCAAATGCATGTCCTTGGGTGCATGCTTAGGTCCCATGTAAGAAATAGGAATGAATTTCAAAGACCAGGGTACCGTTGATTGCCGGCAAAACATTGAGATGCCTGGTTTTTAAATTCTAGTAAATCAAAAACTCATCTGAAATTCATGAAACTTGGCATGCTATCATGGAGCGGCATCAACATGCCGTGATAAAAAGTTTGACCCATTTGGGGCAAGTTTGGGTATATGCTTCTCACAAACCGGAGCTTCTCACAACAAGCATGATGGTTTTCGGTAGGGAACGCCCCACCTTTGGGGACGAAACGATATCCATTGCCTATTATTGCTTTCAATTTTTTTTTCTCGTGTCAACATAGAACAACAGGAGTGTTGTGTGAATTGGTGTGATTTTTTGGGGTTCATTTGGACATTTTTATGCATAAACTGAGTTTTCAATGCATTTATGTGCATAATTCAAATTTGAACCACATGCACATGCTCCAGTGCATATAAATTGGTCGAAAAATCAAATCGATGTCCTTGGCTGCATGCTTAGGTTACATCCAAGAAATGGGAATGAATTTCAAACACCAGGGCACCGTTGATTGCCGGCAAAACATTGAGATGCCTAGTTTTTAAATTCTAGTAAATCCAAAACTCATATGAAATTCATGAAACTTGGCATTCTATCATGGAGCGGCATTAACATGCCGTGGTACAAATTGTGTCCCATTTGGGGCAGGTTTGGGTATATGCTTCTCACAAACCGGAGCTTCTCACAACAAGGATGATGGTTTTCGGTAGGGAACGTCCCACCTTTGGGGACGAAACAATATCCATTGCCTCTTATTGCTTTCAAATTTTTTTCTCGTGTCAACATAGAACAACAGGAGTGTTGTGTAAATTTTTGTGATTTTTCGGGGTTCGTTTGAACATTTTTATGCATTAACTGAGTTTTCAATGCATTTATGTGCACAATTCAAATTTAAACTACATGGACATGCTCCAGTGCATATAAATTGGTAAAAAAATAAAATCTGTGTCCTTGGGTGCATGCTTAGGTCCCATGCAAGAAATCGGAATGAATTTCAAACACCAGGGCACCGTTCATTGCCGGCAAAACATTGAGATGCCTGGTTTTTAAATTCTAGTAAATCCAAAACTCGTGTGAAATTCATGAAACTTGGCATTCTATCATGCAGCGGCATCAACATGGCGTGGTACAAATTTGTCCCATTTGGGGCAGGTTTGGGTATATGCTTCTCACAAACCGGAGCTTCTCACAACAAGCATGATGGTTTTCGGTAGGGAACGTCCCACCTTTGGGGACGAAACGATATCCATTGCCTCTTATTGCTTTCAAATTTTTTCCTCGTGTTAGCATAGAACAAGAGGAGTGTTGTGTGAATTTTTGTGATATTTTGGGGTTCGTTTGGACATTTTTATTCATTAACTGAGTTTTCAATGCATTTATGTGCATAATTCAAATTTGAACCACATGCACATGATCCAGTGCAAATAAATTTGTCTAAAAATCAAATGCATGTCCTTGGGTGCATGCTTAGGTCCCATGTAAGAAATAGGAATGAATTTCAAAGACCAGGGTACCGTTGATTGCCGGCAAAACATTGAGATGCCTGGTTTTTAAATTCTAGTAAATCAAAAACTCATCTGAAATTCATGAAACTTGGCATGCTATCATGGAGCGGCATCAACATGCCGTGATAAAAAGTTTGACCCATTTGGGGCAAGTTTGGGTATATGCTTCTCACAAACCGGAGCTTCTCACAACAAGCATGATGGTTTTCGGTAGGGAACGCCCCACCTTTGGGGACGAAACGATATCCATTGCCTATTATTGCTTTCAATTTTTTTTCTCGTGTCAACATAGAACAACAGGAGTGTTGTGTGAATTGGTGTGATTTTTTGGGGTTCATTTGGACATTTTTATGCATAAACTGAGTTTTCAATGCATTTATGTGCATAATTCAAATTTGAACCACATGCACATGCTCCAGTGCATATAAATTGGTCGAAAAATCAAATCGATGTCCTTGGCTGCATGCTTAGGTTACATCCAAGAAATGGGAATGAATTTCAAACACCAGGGCACCGTTGATTGCCGGCAAAACATTGAGATGCCTAGTTTTTGAATTCTAGTAAATCCAAAACTCATATGAAATTCATGAAACTTGGCATTCTATCATGGAGCGGCATTAACATGCCGTGGTACAAATTGTGTCCCATTTGGGGCAGGTTTGGGTATATGCTTCTCACAAACCGGAGCTTCTCACAACAAGGATGATGGTTTTCGGTAGGGAACGTCCCACCTTTGGGGACGAAACAATATCCATTGCCTCTTATTGCTTTCAAATTTTTTTTCTCGTGTCAACATAGAACAACAGGAGTGTTGTGTAAATTTTTGTGATTTTTCGGGGTTCGTTTGAACATTTTTATGCATTAACTGAGTTTTCAATGCATTTATGTGCACAATTCAAATTTAAACTACATGGACATGCTCCAGTGCATATAAATTGGTAAAAAAATAAAATCTGTGTCCTTGGGTGCATGCTTAGGTCCCATGCAAGAAATCGGAATGAATTTCAAACACCAGGGCACCGTTCATTGCCGGCAAAACATTGAGATGCCTGGTTTTTAAATTCTAGTAAATCCAAAACTCGTGTGAAATTCATGAAACTTGGCATTCTATCATGCAGCGGCATCAACATGGCGTGGTACAAATTTTGTCCCATTTGGGGCAGGTTTGGGTATATGCTTCTCACAAACCGGAGCTTCTCACAACAAGCATGATGGTTTTCGGTAGGGAACGTCCCACCTTTGGGGACGAAACGATATCCATTGCCTCTTATTGCTTTCAAATTTTTTCCTCGTGTTAGCATAGAACAAGAGGAGTGTTGTGTGAATTTTTGTGATATTTTGGGGTTCGTTTGGACATTTTTATTCATTAACTGAGTTTTCAATGCATTTATGTGCATAATTCAAATTTGAACCACATGCACATGATCCAGTGCAAATAAATTTGTCTAAAAATCAAATGCATGTCCTTGGGTGCATGCTTAGGTCCCATGTAAGAAATAGGAATGAATTTCAAAGACCAGGGTACCGTTGATTGCCGGCAAAACATTGAGATGCCTGGTTTTTAAATTCTAGTAAATCAAAAACTCATCTGAAATTCATGAAACTTGGCATGCTATCATGGAGCGGCATCAACATGCCGTGATAAAAAATTTGACCCATTTGGGGCAAGTTTGGGTATATGCTTCTCACAAACCGGAGCTTCTCACAACAAGCATGATGGTTTTCGGTAGGGAACGCCCCACCTTTGGGGACGAAACGATATCCATTGCCTATTATTGCTTTCAATTTTTTTTCTCGTGTCAACATAGAACAACAGGAGTGTTGTGTGAATTGGTGTGATTTTTTGGGGTTCATTTGGACATTTTTATGCATAAACTGAGTTTTCAATGCATTTATGTGCATAATTCAAATTTGAACCACATGCACATGCTCCAGTGCATATAAATTGGTCGAAAAATCAAATCGATGTCCTTGGCTGCATGCTTAGGTTACATCCAAGAAATGGGAATGAATTTCAAACACCAGGGCACCGTTGATTGCCGGCAAAACATTGAGATGCCTAGTTTTTAAATTCTAGTAAATCCAAAACTCATATGAAATTCATGAAACTTGGCATTCTATCATGGAGCGGCATTAACATGCCGTGGTACAAATTGTGTCCCATTTGGGGCAGGTTTGGGTATATGCTTCTCACAAACCGGAGCTTCTCACAACAAGGATGATGGTTTTCGGTAGGGAACGTCCCACCTTTGGGGACGAAACGATATCCATTGCCTCTTATTGCTTTCAAATTTTTTTTCTCGTGTCAACATAGAACAACAGGAGTGTTGTGTGAATTTTTGTGATTTTTCGGGGTTCGTTTGGACATTTTTATGCATGAACTGAGTTTTCAATGCATTTATGTGCATAATTCAAATTTGAGCCACATGCACATGCTTCAGTGCATATAAATTGGTCGAAAAATCAAATCTGTGTCCTTGGGTGCATGCTTAGGTCCCATGCAAGAAATGGGAATGAATTTCAAACACCAGGGCACCGTTTATTAGCGGCAAAACATTGAGATGCCTGATTTTTAAATTCTAGTAAATCAAAAACTCATATGAAGTTCATGAAACTTGGCATGCTATCATGGAGCGGCATCAACATGTCGGGGTAAAAAATTTGTCCCATTTGGGGCAGGTTTGGGTATATGCTTCTCACAAAACGGAGCTTCTCACAACAAGCATGATGGTTTTCGGTAGGGAACGTCCCACCTTTGGGGACGAAACGATATCTATTTCCTCTTATTGCTTTCAAATTTTGTTCTCGTGTCAACATAGAACAACTAGAGTGTTGTGTAAATTTTTGTGATTTTTCGGGGTTCGTTTGAAAAATTTTATGCATTGACTGAGTTTTCAATGCATTTATGTGGATAATTCAAATTTGAACCACATGCACATGCTCCAGTGCATATAAATTGGTCGAAAAATCAAATCGGTGTCCTTGGCTGCATGCTTAGGTCACATGCAAGAAATGGGAATGAATTTCAAACACCAGAGCACCGTTGATTTGCGGCAAAACATTGAGATGCCTGGTTTTTAAATTCTAGTAAATCCAAAACTCGTCTGAAATTCATGAAACTTGGCATTCTATCATGGAGCGGCATCAACATGCCGTGGTACAATTTTTTTCCAATTTGGGGCAGGTTTGGGTATATGCTTCTCACAAACTGGAGCTTCTCACAACAAGGATGATGGTTTTCGGTAGGGAACATCCCACCTTTGGGGACGAAATGATATCCATTGCCTCTTATTGCTTTCAAATTTTTTTTCTCATGAAGAACAGGAGTGTTGTGTGAATTGTTGTGATTTTTCGGGGTTCGTTTGGACATTTTTATGAATTAACTGAGTTTTCAATGCATTTATGTGCATAATTCAAATTTGAACCACATGCACATGCTCTAGTGCATATAAATTGGTCAAAAAACGAAATCTGTGTCCTTGGTGCATGCTTAGGTCCCATGCAAGAAATGAGAATGAATTTCAAACACCAGGGCACCGTTGATTGCCGGCAAAACATTGAGATTCCTGATTTTTAAATTCTAGTAAATCAAAAAC